>NC_047104.1:86197108-86497108 GCF_902500255.1 Thalassophryne amazonica
ACATCTTGACAAAACTGTCCACACTGATAGAAAAGGAAAATTGTTGGACCGTCTTTCAAAAGTGCTTCAATTAATAACATGCAAAAGAATGATTATGTTTTGCCACTTATTTTTTGCCGTGTTTTACCAGCTGAAGCCATTTTTTTTAATCTTATATATATATAT
Source organism: Thalassophryne amazonica (assembly GCF_902500255.1). Taxonomy (NCBI): domain Eukaryota; kingdom Metazoa; phylum Chordata; class Actinopteri; order Batrachoidiformes; family Batrachoididae; genus Thalassophryne; species Thalassophryne amazonica. The sequence goes on from NC_047104.1 coordinate 86,197,274, forward strand.
ATATATTAGTGTACTTCAAAATGAAACTACAATATTATGACCTTAAATTATTCACTGTTCAAAACATATTTTAAATACAATAAACTTTAATTAGCATAATGCCACAATAATAGAGATGATCTCTGGGATACATCCGGTGACCTTTTGGCTTATGGACAAACTGCTCTGAGCTGAGTTACAGACGTGCGTCTGTGGTCATCGGATGTTATTTTGTGCTTCTTTTGATTTAATGAGGCAAACGTGGATGTATACGTGTTCAACATATTAACACAGGTGGAGATCAAACTAATAACTTGTGGATGATGGTGTTTGACCAACTGAGCCACAGTCGCCAACAAGTGTGACTTCAACTTTAATTCTTGCATCTTTGTTTTCTCCCATAAGTCAAAATGTCAAATAAAATGTGTGTAGATGACAAACAGTTTCTTACTCTGGGATTCCATGTTGTTTATTCATGTATTGATCGACTGATTGATTTATTTGGTTTTATGATGCAGACTCAGACTGTAAAATTTCCTTGCACTGATAAAAAGGTAGAGCTTCTACAACAAAAATGTGAATTGAGTGAGTCTATCTCAGCCCATGTGTAGGCAATAATTCAAAAACAATAAACGCTATCATCTTGTACATCTCCAACTTAACATGGCATATAACAAGTATAAACTAATTAGAATCTAGTCAACTTTGATGCACTAAATCAGTCTGAAAACCAGCTTTGTTTAGCCTGTGTGATATCTCATTGGTGTGTCTGCCACCTGCTGGATGAGATACCCCACTTTCATGTGTGCAAACAAGTTAAGGTATCAGTGGTGGAGAGCAACAGGATACCTCACAGCACTGCCAAATATGCGACGAAAGAGCCAACAGAACAGGAAAGTAAAACTAGGATTAAACAATGAATAGAACTTGTGAATGGAGATGTTAGCAAAACATTTTGGCAGCAGCCTCCTGCAAATTACTCATCGCAAACTTGAAACACTGCTCTGAAACATTTCAAAACCTTGTGACACCCATGCTGTGGAACATTGCTCCGTTTGCTTCATGAAAAACAAAACATGGCATGCTATGATGACACCCGCTGAACACTGACATCTGCTGGATGGTTCAGGATTGTGCACCCATATCAAGACAAGAATTTCACATTTAAATGTAACAGGCTGCTTGTCTGTTGCTTGTGTACTTGAATTAAACAAGAAAAAGAAAATAAAATTGCCTTTGTGTAAACTGTATGCAGTTGTTTTCAGACTACAAAGTCTGTGGATAAATCTCCAAGAACACAAAAATAATTTGTTGAATAAACAGAATTTAATCATGCCATACATTTCATTAAATCGAGCACAATTAGTTTCTTTTAATTATGTTTTGAACACTGCATACATATGCCATCATTAATCATTTAACAAGCCTAAACAGATACGGTGTTATAATACATATACAGTAGATATTTCTATTTAGCAAATCATGTGTGTGGGTACCTGTGTGCAATTGCAAAAAAAAAAAAAAACTGCTTGAAGTTGAAATAATGTTAAAGGTTAGATGGGTTGGATACAACCAAATCTGATCATATTCAATATTTTAAATTTATTTCGATTTCTATTTGTTTATATGGCAATAAAAGGGAATTTGGATCAACCTACTCAAATGCTAAAATGAATTACATTGATCCAACTTAACAAGTAACATTTACACAAACTTGATTCATTTGGGTGATACCAACTGAAACAGTGTAGGTAGGTTTTTCTCTGTTTTTCAGTGTATCAGGCCAAAAAAAATAACACAAGTCATGCCAAAGCTCTTCAATGGAAAAAGAAAAAGATGTTGACTTTGCTTGATTTTATTATGTGCATTCACCTCCCATGATCAGAAAGTGCCCAACTGATCTAATTTTTCTGTTTATTGGATTTTGGTAAAAAGGAAAATTTGACACATTCTGATCATGTGTGACCAACATACACATTTAAAACAAGTAAATTCAAATAACTTTTTTTCAGGCTACACACCAGTGAGGTCTGGGGGGGGGGGGGGGGTCCCAAAATTATTATTGTGAATGACTGCTTAATTAAAAATACACAATTCAATTTTTGGTAGGAATTCCACCCGTTAAATAGATGTTGCACCAACTCAAAGATCAGTCAAGTAATGAGATTTGATTAAGTTTGGGCTACATGTTTGTACTGTGGAAATCCTGCACAAAATTGAAGTGAGTTCATCCAGTGAATCTCTCTTGTTTGTTTTTGTTTTTTAGTGTGGAATAAATGAATTTATTAGTGTTATTCACTTTATATAGTTTTAAGTTCAAAGAGCACCAATCAACCCAAGTTTGTTGTACATCATTTAAATACTGTTTAAATGAATGGACCAGATTGGTTTTATCCAGTCGGTTTTCTCTGGTTATGTTGGTTTGTTTGTGTGTTTACCGGGGGTGGTGGGCTGTGGGATGGCCTGGTACACACTGGTGCTGAAGCTGCTGCTGATGGGAATGTGGCTGGAGGAGGAGTTGGCCTGGCGTCGCTGGTTCCGGAGCTTCTCCTCTCGCCTCCACTTCGCTCTTCTATTTGAGAACCACACCTGTAATGAGAAGCTGTTTCAGTTTGTTTGTTTGTTTGTAGTTTAATTAATTACAAATCTGCACTGCAAAAAAAAAGTGAAGCAATTCTTTAAAATTAGTCCAATTTCTTACATTTATCAGTTTCTCTCAAAACTGTATTTATAATTTAAGGTTTCAACCATATTCTAAATACAGCTGGGGGGGAGTCATAAATTTAGCTTGAACAAATTAGAGTAATTTTTGAAAGTTGATTCAAGATTTTTTTTTTTTTTTTTTTTTTTTAAAGCCTGACACGTGACGTCACCCACCTGTATTCTGGCTTCGGGCAGGTCTATTTTGGCCGCTAGTCTCTCCCTGGCAAACACATCTGGATAATGAGTTCTTTCAAATTCTGCAAAGCAATAAATAAAAGAAGATCATGAGATGAGGAAAAGCTGATGTTGTGGAGTCTGAGCGTGTTTTTGGTGGTGACCTTTCTCCAGCGCTTCGATCTGCTCCTGTGTGAAGGACGTGCGGTTTCTCTGCAGCTTCCTCTTCAGCTGCAGACGCATCTGCGTCTCCTCAGAATCCTCTCCGTTCGAGCTGATGGAGTTGGTGTTTTCGCCCGCGCCGTCTTGCTGCTGACAGCCATCTGCGCAAAAAAAAAAAAAAAAAAAAAAATAGACGTACACAATGGAAAAATATACATTCAATTAAAGCTCAACTGAATAATTAATTTCGGGGTCTCTTGCAGTTAATTGTCAGCGCCGGAGCAACATCATCAATTAAAAACCCTCTTTCACAATTGGATTCGTTTAAAAATCGGTGAAATGATGGCAGTTGATGTATAATGTTGCCAAATTACGCGCACTCTCCTCCCCCCCTCTTCTTGATGTTGAATTGTTTCTCAAATATTGTGGGAAAAACAAGACGGTGTCTCCGGCCAACAATGGCGTGTGTTCTGAAAAGCTTGAAGAGAAATGTGACAAGATGTGGCGAGGTGCTTTTCAGAGCCTATGAAATGTTTTAAAAGCTCCAACTCTCTCTTACACACCCCCACTCCTCTTTTTTTTTTTTTTAAGGGAAGAGCTGCGCCTCAATGGTGGTTCCCATATGGGCGTTGGTGTGGCCATTGAGGTGACCACCAACTTTTGAATGGAAGAAGACGCTTTTCAGAATGATACAATGGCTCCAGGAGTAAGGAAACCATTAAACTATGGCCACAGCCGGGGACGCGCGGTGAGCCCTCGGTGGGTGTAATATATGGGAGGGGGGCAGCTTTTGGAGGAGATGACAAAAGGATCCTCTCTGTGCGGAGGCGCGCAGGCTATAGTGCGTTGGCATTGTGCGTACGAGGATCCCAGTCAACAGAGCTTTGAGTCCAGTGTGTTAACCCTTATCCACTACCATCATTAATCACGTCCCCCGGCCAGCTCCACGCCACTCAGGATTTCTGTGTTCAATTGGAAACAAATGAGTGAGGAGAGCGCACGCAGCCCCCTGAACAACCAAAATAAGGCCAATCTATTCACTGCTGCTGCGTGTCCGCGGTGGGCCCACAGGCCCCTTCACTTACAGGCCGAGGCTTATCGACTGATGTCTGTCTTGTTGTTGGACATCATTATCACACCGAGAAGTTAATGCGAAATTAAGCAGCGGGTGCGTCGATCGCACCCAGGACTTTTTTTTCTTTGTTTGTTTGTTTGTTTTTTGCACCGACTCTCGCGTTATTCCTCTCCAGCCTGAACATTTTATTCGCCCAGTGAAACCTGACACAAGTTTCTTTACAATTTCTCCAGCTACAAAATAGACAAAAGTATTTTTTTTTTTCTATAGGTCACTAGTTTGTATCGGCGCTATTTGTTTCCTCGCTTCGGATAATCCATAAAAAAGGAGTGAATGTGCAGCTATTATCCGTCTGCCAGACCCGGTGACGCTGCGATGGGATTTGTTTTCTTTCTAAAAAAGCGCTGGGAAATAAACTCATTCTTTAGTATCGCGGTGGCTGCAGCCAGTGAGGCGGAAAAGCAGCAAAAAGAGATACCCAACCAATTGCGGCACCTTTCAGCTGCTGAGACCGGATCAAAACACTCTTGAGAAACCGCTTAAAACTGAAAGAGAAAGTAAGAGACTAAATCCTATAGACGGGATTTAGAGCCATATAGCCAGCGAATGAGAAGGAGAAAGACATAAAAGACAAAATCGGTTTTATTCGTTCCTCTTTGGATAGAGTTGTCTTCTTTGAGGCCCTGTCACTCTCCATTCCGTCTGCTTAGTGAAGTGACACATGGAAAACATATTTATTTTCCCCTGAGACAACTGCCTATTGAAGTAAAAACAACAACAAAACAATATTATTAGTAATATAACTATTATTATTATTATCACAGAATGAGTAAACCTTTTAACATAAAACTAATTTAAAACAGTTACAGTTGCAGCTACAAACTACATATGCTGTTATTATTATTATTATTAGCAGTATTATTATTATTGTTATTATTATTATTATTAGTAGTAGTAGTAATAGTAATAATAATAATAATATTGTTATTATATTTTACAGAATGAGTAAACCTTTTAACATAAAACTAATTTAAAACAGTTACAGTTGCAGCTACAAACTACATATGCTGTTATTATTATTATTAGTAGTAGTATTATTATTATTGTTATTATTATTATTATTATTAGTAGTAGTAGTAATAATAATAATAATATTGTTATTATATTTTACAGAATGAGTAAACCTTTTAACATAAAACTAATTTAAAACAGTTACAGTTGCAGCTACAAACTACATATGCTGTTATTATTATTATTAGTAGTATTATTATTATTATTGTTATTATTATTAGTAGTAGTAGTAGTAGTAATAATAATAATATTGTTATTATATTTTACAGAATGAGTAAACCTTTTAACATAAAACTAATTTAAAACAGTTACAGTTGCAGCTACAAACTACATATGCTGTTATTATTATTATTATTATTATTATTATTATTATTATGAGTAAACCTTGTGCATAAAACAAATTTAAAACAGTTACAGCTACAAACTTTATTATTATTATTATTATACAGAATGATGATTTATTATATTTTTGCAGTATAAACAAATAATGTGTACCGTATCACAGCTATGTTTAACTGAAATAAGATAATTTATTTTGTATTTATTAATGTATTAAGTAGTACTAGTATTGAAAAAATGAACTATTGAGGCTTTTTAGCAGTATGAAGTTAAAAAAGAACACTTTCACAAACACAGTAAAAATATATTCTGTATCTTATGCTATTGTTGTCATTATTATTATCTGTAGCAGTAGAAAGTTGTTATTGTTGTATTGTACATGACAAGTAATTATTGCTTTTGTGATATGAAGAAATAAAAAAGACATTCTCACAAACAGTAAACATAAGGTAGCTTATGCTATTATTATTATTATTATTATTATTATTATACAATATGAGTCATTATTGACATAGCAGCATAAGGACATTAAAAAGTAAGACAGTATCTTAAATAAAATTAATCTAAGTTAGATTAAGGCGATTTTTTAATCATCATTATTATTACCATATTATTACAGACCCGTAATGAACTACTACATTAGTATAAAGAAGTATAAATACTCAATCTCAGTAACGGATTTATCATCATCATCATCATCATCATCATTATTATTATTATTATTATTAGAAGAAGAAGAAGAAGAAGAATGATAATGGAAAATATTTTTTTATGAATGTGGAGATGTTTTTAAAATGTCTTCGTTACTAAAATGTCATTATTTTCTGTTATTGCTGTTATCGTTATTACAACTGGTATTATTAATTTCTTCGTCGTCGTTGCTGTTAATATTACACACTAATAACGAGTATTTTAGCAATATAAAATAAAATGTTTCATTACGACAGAATAATAAATAGTTATATTGATAATATGTAGTAGTTGTGCTTCTTGTGTTCATTATTATGTGCAGTTTTATTAATATTAATTAATGTGATTGCTCAAATGAAGGGAATCATTCGGGCTCTTGGTATATTTTCCGCTTTAGTGCGCGCTGACAGCAGCCCCACGTGTCCAAATGGCGATCAAAGAAATGCAAATGACTAACTGGCATTTCCCCGTTTTTGCTGCATATAAATCAGACGGGACGCTTCCTGCTACTCTTGTTTAACAGCAGCAGAACGCGCAGGTGTCTGTCGAAGAAAAAGCAGCTTTAGCGTTTGGCCTCTGGAGTGGAACATTTCCACAGCAGCCTTTAGCATCTCCACACTCCTGCATGTTGCCATAATGAGAGACAAAGGTCTCTCTAATGAGCAATTACGCGGAGCGTTCCCATCACCAATCATTGCGTGTGAAGGAAAACATTCCTTTGTACTGGTCGCCGCGGCTCCGCACCCCGTCAGGAGGGGAGGAGGACCGCGGACACCTCTGCAGAAAGAACAGGCCGCTGCGTCACGCACATTCCGCGTCTGGGACCGTGGAGGCACGGCCTGCGGCTTCCTTTTGTGGCTCTTAATTGGGGGGTCTAATTCAGGCCATCAAAACCTTCCCGCAAACAGCGCGGCGAATCACAGCGTCACGGCCGTCACGAGTTTGCCGGCGGCGTGCGTCATCGGGTGATAATGAGGCTCACCTTGGTTGGGCTGCCCTGGCACCGATGTTCCGGGGTACCAGCCGGGCCGGGTCCCCCAAGTTCCTGTCTGACCGTTGAGCATTCTCAGCTTGTCATACATGCCGTCTGCGCCCATCTGTTGCTTTTCACTCGCCAGGTTGCGGAGGACTCTGTTTATCGATGACACCTGAATGACAAATCACACAAAAGACACAAGAACCATCACCTCAGAGCTGCGCCTGACCGATCGGCCTGCAGACCATCAATCCGCCTCACTTACACTGGGGATGTTGTCGTTGGTGCAGATGCCTTCCGACAGCAGTCTGTCACGGATCTCCCACGCAAAGATCGACGGACACTCCCGCTTGTACTGCGCGATTTTCGCGACCACCTCCGGCGTGGCTACCCTGGGTTTGCTGCCGCCTATCGCTCTCGGCCTGATGGAGCCTGTTTCATAATATCTGCCCAGGATCTTACTCACGCAGCCGTTGGACACCTGGATAGAAAAGAAAAGACACAATTCACATACATTATTTAGGACTATTATCGGAAATTCTAAGAAGGCGTCAAATAATTTTCACCTTTTCACTGTCCAGCACTTGGACTTTTGCATCATCATGGGTCTATAAACACAAAAAATATGCCTTGAATTGTATATTAGGCACTTTCTAGTATTGCTTTTTATCGCAGTTCCTCTTTGTCGGCCTTATCACACAGATGTATTAAGAATTCTTTTGATTTAATCGTGCGGCTTTTAGGATGCAGGGGTCTGAAAATCATTCCACAATTGTGCAAAAATTTAGGCTATTGTTTTGTAATGTTTAACAGGAAGTTCTGTGCGTGTACGTCCGTGCACGCTGTGGGTTCTTGCTCAGGAAATCCGTGTGATGGTCACCTGTAGTATCCTGGAGATGTCGCAGGGTCGCGCGCCGCTGTGCGCAAGTTCAACTATCTTCTGCCTGGTGGAATCTGGTAGCGGTCTGCCGTTAACGAACACACCGCCGAGCTGGTTTACGCCACTGTGACCTGCACGGAGACAAAATCACGTCACCTTGCAAGTATGTTATCAAGCAAAAAAACAATGATCAGTTTAAGTACAATTCAGTCTAAAAATTCAAAAAGCGTTTTAAATTCTGATAATCCAGCAGTTATGTGAAAGTGTGCACGGTCCTCCATGAAGGCAGGCATTGCGCGTGTGCAAGAACACCAGATAAAATGAGCAAAAACGTCTTTAAAGTCTTATTTCTAACAACCGTTCATCCATAACGTGCAAACATTTTCGCCCCGTCGCGCCTGGCGGTTCAGCTGCGCATCACCGCTTATTATCATCCACCTCAAAAAAAAAAAAAAAAAAAAAAAATCAGAATCGCAACAAAACCGACAAACACCAAAACACCAAAGCTCATTCAAAACCCGGAAAGTGGCGCTAAATGGACAAGTCCGTCTTCCATAGCCAACCAAAACAACAATTACGCATCACCAAAACGCTCCAAAGCTACACTTTCTATTTGAATATCTTGTAAGAAAATAATGTTTGGGTTTTATTGTTTTTTAGCAAAATATCCATAATTTGTTTGGAAAAAGCTGAGAAAAAGCCTGCAAACCTGGAGCCGAACGCGAGAGCTGACTCCCCGGAGTGCGTGCGCTGCGTTCTGTGTCTCCGCTGCCTTCCCCTGCGCGGCCGCCCGGTACATTGACTCCGGGAGCAGAGGCTCCTTAGCAATAAATAAGCTCCAAATATAGAAGAGGGGGAAAATATGATGAGCCTGCCTGACATTTGTCTTTAAAATAAAGCTAGCTGCACGTCAAGTTTGAGCTTAATTTCTGGAAATAGGCGGAAGTCGCCTCGGATCATGCATGGGAGGCTAATTGAAAAGATCAGTTGGAGCACTTGTGGCAGGCTTGTCACTTTATGACACCGCTCTGCTTTTGAAAATCGCATCGTCACGACAAATAGTAGCATGATAAAACGACCCTATCTGTCTGCATTTGGATATCACTCAGACAAAATTGGACGCTACTCGTTTACCCTCCGAGGGGAGACTTCGTTTTAAGGTGGCCAGGGGCTACGCGCGGCCGCACAAACGAGGGCGCGCCTGGATTCTTAACATATTAGAAGTGACACGCAGCGCCCCCCCAATCCTCCTTGTTTGTATTTGACAACAAACGCTCACAGCCACTGCGGTCCTGTTGTGCGCAATCGGTAGGCGTCTTTCCTCTGAAATGTGCCACTTTAAACTGCACATTATATACTACTGTACGTGCGTGAAAACGTAAGTACAAATAAAGCTTTTTCTTTTTTTCTTTTTTTTTAGGTATAACACACCCCTTTGGCCCACATGTGTAATAATCCTCCTCTGTGAATCTGATAGATAAATCCATTATCATCCCTCTTGTTCTTCGCTAATTCCAGGATTAAGTGGAATTAACAGACTTCTTACACTAAAATTGGCCTGCAAGCACCCGCATTACGCAGCCTCCATCATTTGTGATTTACAACACCCGCATAAATTCACAGAATCGATAAAACCGTCAGATAAGGACAGCACATAAAAAAATTCTCGGAAGGTTAAGTCTTAATCATGGCGCAATTCCCTGAAGTGACCAGAGTAGATCTCGCCCGCTGGCGCTTATTATGCGCCTTGTATTCTATTGCGAGGAGACTAATAGGAAAACATATGGTGTCAATTTGGACGCTTCCCACCATATACACCCAGGAGTTATTAGCACAAAAGCCACCGAGGCCGCCGCGACCTTTAGACAACCCAAAGGGCCAGAGCCCAATGATATCTCCTCGGCTACTCGCACCAGACATCACACGCCAAACCAGGGGAGCATCCCATTAACATCAATCCGCACCAAAGCAGGAGCGCTGGGTGTTGAACACAGCTTTGATCAGGCCTCATCATCTCTGAAAGCGACAAATGGAAGCCAAAAACCCGTGCGTAATGGCGCAATCAAAGCGCACTCCTGTCCCATACAATACTCGTACATTCATGAATAAACAGCACAAATAACATAAAACAGATTGTGTGCACATATATAATGTGTGCGTGTGTGTGTATGTATCCCATGTTATTTAATACTCTCTGCCCCGCATAACCACCCGCCCACCCAATCAATCACAATCCACCTGTGACGTGGATTGAAACATTTGGACTAATACGCACAGATTACAGCATATCAAGGTATATGGAGAATAATAGGAGGAAATTATTCCACACACCTTCGTCACAGATGTCATACACCTCTTGTCCAGCAGCAAGAGAGAAAATGTTTCATGTTTATCCTTTTTGATTTCAGTACATGACACAATATTCAAGTCACGAGTGTCTCACCAGCAACTTCACCTGTATGTTTTTTTTTTTTTTTTGATTGGCACCCACGACAATATGCGAGCTCGTGTTTGTGTGCAGCAGCCTGGCCCGTGGTTATAATGCGAGTTTTTTCTCTTTGTGTGTATGCGTGTGTGCGTGCGTGTGCTGAATATACGGACTAATCTCCATAAGACATTATTGCTGTTCCTCATGTTTCATGCAGCGCTCTTCTCTGACGCGCATCTTGTGCGCAGCCTCGCAGCCAGCTCTAACACTAATGCAGACGGCTGTGCAATTATTTAATAGCAACTCAAGCAGAAACAAAAATCTCAACCCAACCCCCTCTATTCCCTCCCGTACCCCCCCCCTCCCCCCCACAGAACGACGTGTGGTTAATTCAATAGTAACTTTCAACTTTTCGTAAAATAGCAATCATACTTAAAAAAAAAACAAAACAAACAAACAAAAAAAAAAAAAACAGCACGGAATATTTTGCCTTCTTTCAAAATCATGCAAATGTACGCGTGAATATTGCGCTAAAACAACCAGTGCATAATGTCAGTGGGTGTTACTTCCATGCAACCACATTCAGAAGTTGCGGCTCTGATAAAAGTTTCCACACAATTTAAATATATTTAAAATAAATAAAATAAAAATCACTTACTGTTTTGCATCATTGAGGCTACACCAGACTCCCACGTGGCTTGGTTGTGGTATTCTAAGCGTCAACAAGGAAACAAAAACTGGTTAGAAATCCGTTTATGTTTTTCCTGGCAAATAATTTGCAGCTTCTTTTTTAAGGAAATATATATATATATATATATATATATATAAAAATCTCGTTCGAGTTGTATCCGCTGTAATTTTTTTTTGCGGGTGTGCTGTTTATACGTGAATGTATTGGACTGGATTGGACAGGAATGTTAAATCCTCAGTGTATATGGGTATTTTAATTAAACTTGCCTGGAAACAGAGTTGACTGTCCACTCTCTAACAATTTAGTCAATCATCTGCCGTTTTCACTACTTAATGCCTCCCTATAGGACAAAGCAAAACAACACATTAGCACAGCCACAACTATAGTGGTGTCATTAAAGCTGACTGTACGTGCGCCCTGTACGATTAACAGAAACCTTACTGCCAGACTAGAAATTAGATCAGTTACAATAGACACATTATTATAATGATGATGATGATGATGATGATTATTATTATTATTAATATTATAACAACACCTCCGCCAATTATTTTAGTATATCACTCCATTTTCCTTTCCATTTATTTTATTTTATTTTATTGTAAAATGCGCAGTGACACACTTGGCCTCACTAAAAGTCCAAATCAAGATGCGATATACAAATCTGCTCCAAAAAGATTTTTTTTAATGCCTCCACATACCTCAAACCCCAAACTAGAAGTTTAGATTAATACAAAGAGCTGGAGGCGCAGGCATCCACCCCCTCCAGCACCATTCAGCTGCACCGCGGCCGTGACCTCGGTGCCGCCTGTGCGCAATGTACGTTTTGTTTGCCCTGTTTTCTTTCTCTTTTTTTTAACGTAATTTCTTGTTATAAATATTTGCTGGTTATTTCGTGGTGCTGGTGCGGGTTGTAAAGCGGGTTTAAAGACACAACAGCGCAGTAGGGCGCTCAATTGGAAAAGACAAATGCATTAAAGGAGCAACTGAATGGGCCACAGATAAAAAAGGGGGCCGCAGAGGGAGAAGTCTGGAGTTTTTCATTTTCTCCCTCCGTGCAAAGATGTGTTGTGTGTGCAGAGTAAAATGCTGTGTTTAGTCCCAGCCTAGTTAGCGAGTTGGATTGCGGGTTTTGTTGTTGTTTTCGTGTTTTAACAGCCTGCTCGGCCGTTAATCTGATTCAGATTCCATCACACTGAAGACCTGCAGCACAACTCCGAAATTCCCCACAACCAATTAGATATTTAAATGTTGTAAGTGGGCCTATTATCGTGATTTGGTGAGAAAGTTTCAAAAGTATAAAAAGAGAGAGAGAGAAGAAGAAGAAGAAGGCGGGGGGAAAAACAAAACAGTAAATTCCTGCAATCAGCTTTGAAGCCGGTTAATGATTTATTTAAGGTCAAACGTTGTTGTTCCTGAAATTAAATTACAGCTAATCTGCATTTATTTTCTTTCAGTAATCTGCAACAAAACTGCGGTAATTCGAAATGATTATTTTGACAATCACATGCACAAATCGTCTGTGTAGTCCTAGTATTCATATATATATATATATATATATATATATATATATATATGATTTGGCACTATATAAATAAAATTGATTTGATTTGATTTGATATAAACATAAACGATTTGTGGAAATCCAAGATGATCAATCTTTTCCAAGTATTTTAGCATATTACAAGATAAGAAGCGTTTGAATACATATATTTTTAAATTGTTTGTATGTAGTGTAATTTGGAGAAACTACTAAATAAATTCATGCATCCTTACCGAGTAGTTTTTAGTTCATACTAATATTTTATGTTAGTAAATTATCTCTTTGTTTTTGCAACAATTATAAAATCAATGCCACAGTTTTATTTATCTATATTTCCATTGTTTTTATTAAATAATAATCATATGAGACATGTCTGTACTGTAAGTGTACTTTTAAAATAATTACATGTGGGCTTTAAGATGATGGCTTTGAACAAAAAGTGAAACAGCTTTTTTTTTATTTTTAATGGGGAAATGTGTGCGTTTTATGTATTTTATCTGACACGCACAAAAACGTTCCCTGCTTTTTTTTTTTTTTTTAAGGCGCTTGGGTGACTCGCCTGCATGAATCAACCTGACACCTTTCCTGAACGGGTCATTGCGCCCCATTCTCCACGATGATCACTGTCCCGGCCCAACGTGACTTTTTATTTGCCCAAAACACAGCAGCAACAACAATAACGACAACAACATGGAGCAGTTAAAACACACAGAGACGCTGAAGGCGAGCTTCTCACCCCGTGACACCAGAACACCCACAACCTCACTCTAAATCCACAGCCAACCAAAATAACCAAATGCACTGTGTGATTCTGCAGCTTACAGCAGCACGGACAAACTTTTAGAGGATCTCACCTTTTTGGGGCATCCTGCGCCGTTGTCAGAGTCCTTATAGTCCTCCACACCGCGGAAAAAGGATTTTAAGCAAAAATAAATAAATGAAAAACAAAACAACCAGGGCCAGTCTCTCTCGGGAGGTTTAGAGGTGCATTAAAAAATAGTTTCCAGTGGTCTTCGGCGGAGACGGAGGGGTTATTCCTGCAAAGGAGACAGAGATTGACAGTGAACTCAGATGTCAGGACGCACGGAGTTTGGCGGTGGATGTGCGCTGGCGTGTGAGAGAGCGAATGAGAGAGAGTGGGGAAGAGAAAGAGAGAGAGAGAGGGAGAGGGGGGGAGGGAAACGAGGGGGATGGCGGCAGAAGGAGGTGGGAGTAAGAGAGTGAACACACCTATGCTGATTGGTGATGGAACAAGTGTATTAATGTATATGTGCTCCTGGTCCGCTGTGCGCGCCTCGCGTCCGCCGCTCTTCACTGGCCCATTAGCGCGACCCGACCTCTGTCATCATTCCCCCCCATATAAACACTTCCCCTGCACCGCAGCCAGAGCGGGAAAAGAGAGAGAGAGAGAGAGAGAGAGAGAGAGCGAGAGAGAGAGAGAGAGAGAGAGAGAGAGAGAGAGAGAGAGAGAGAGAGAGAGAGAGAGAGAGAGCTCGTCTTCCCAACCCACTAATCAGCCCACGCATGCAAATATCCTGCACTCACTTGCTGAATGTCGCCCCTCGGAGATGCCCATTGGTCGGAAAGCGTCCATTCTTCCAGGCTGAATCGGGTACGCGCGCATGCAGGGAATCTCGGCTCAAACTCGAGGCTACATGCGTGTGAATGCAGCAGTACACCATTAAAAACAAAAACAAAACAAAACAAAAAAACGGAGCTGCAGTTAAAAGTTTGGTGACCGGTTGTTCTGTTTGTTTTGTGTGTTTGTGTTTTTGTAACCGTGTGCTTATGAATCTCACTGTACTGGCAATATACTCAAAAATATTGTAATAATAGATGTTCCGTGTAAAGTAGCGGCGTGAAAGTTTTTTTTTTTTGGGGGGGGGGATGCTCCAAATTATTTTTCTTGTGCGTGAAATTCACACGAATCCCTGCTGGCTATATAAATAAATAATTCCCATGTGCTTTTATGGATTATTTCGTGTATCACCTTCCCTGAATCTCGCCCACCCCACTCCACCCCCTCCCCCGCCCCTCGTGTCAACAGAAACACACGCAGCACCGTGCGTAAAAGCGCGCAGCCTTTAGGCAAGCTCGGCTGCTTTTTATGGACACATTTGCGAGGCGACGTCACTCCTGCGACCTGACAGCAAATAGCACGCGTAAATAAAGTAAAGCAAATGACTGTGTAGCCGCGGCCACACGCTCCCAAACTGCGCCGGGTGAATGGCTGGCCATTAACGCACACCTCAACGCACCCAAAAGCAACCCCTCTGCGCCCGCGTTTGTGCGTATAGCAGGGGCTCGGGCAGCACCAGTCTGAGCAGACAGAATCCCCGTCGCTCACTTCCAAAAGGAGGAAAAACCGAAGGGAGGAGAATGAGGCTTGTATAGACGTGGAAGCAAAACTAAAGCAGAAAAGGGGGTGCGTGAAAGGGCACAGAGAGCGGGGACCGGCGGGGACAGGGGGAGGGGAGCCATATAACTAGTTTTTTTTTTTTCCTTCGTCTTCTTCGGTTTTTAAAGGATGCCATGAAATGAAGTCATGGAGGCCTACACTTGACTTTCTTTGACATGTGAAAAAGTAGGAGAAGTCAGAGCTCATCAATAAAACACTTCGGAGGTGAAAGAGGACTCCCTAACAACCATCGCATTCCTGACTGCGGGTTCAATGAGTAGACAAACGACGCTGCCAGTAAGAGGGAGGGAGCGAGGGACTGCCCGGCCCTGAATGGGGCCCTCAGTGGGCCGGCGAGATAATGAGCTGTGAGGACTGGCTCAAACTGTCACCGAGGGTCCCGCGGTGAGGAACAACACTTTGGCCAATACTCCTTCATCAAACAACCCGTAAACTAAACGAGCACATTCATCTGTTTCTCCTCGCGCGCATTGTTTCTCCCCACTCGGGGCTGGTGGTTCAGCCTATAGGCCTACCTTGAATGGTCGCATCCTATACCAGCTAGGGTTTCCCAAACATTTTCACGTCAAGGACCATCCTATTAGACATGCATTACACCACAAACACCCCCTCCGCGCCCGCCCGCCCCTTTCCGACACGATTTTGCTCTGAAGGGAACCCCGTGTTGCTTATGATTTACTGCAGAGCTGCACGGCGTTTGCGCACGATGCAGTCGGGCTGAGTTAACCCCACCAACCTAACAGTGGAGAATTAAAACCTACATTTTTCGCATCATTTACGACCAGATTTACGATCCTGCAGCTGCACTGAATTGAACTTTGTGACGTATTAAAAGAATGGGTTTGAGTAAATGTGAGATACGCATATCATTCATCTTAAAATTCAGCTTTTTGGGGGGGTGGGGGGTGAAAATGTACATTTTCTTTGTTTCAAAAGCAAATATTATTGATGATCACTTGCCAAAAACAAACATCAAAATGAAGACCATAACACACATTCCAAAAGTAATTTAGTGGCTCCAAAGCATATCTTGAGGACTGCTTTCATTTTTTCCCCTCGCCATCACTCGCTTTAAGCACGTGGTCGCAGCCGGATCTGAACCCTTTTGCAAAATCTATTTTCTATATCCCCCTCCCCCCCCCCCTTGTTGTGTGAGGTTGGTGCCTTTCAAACTCCTGTGACAGCAGCTGGGAAAGCAATTAGCACAATTCGGATTAGCAACAACTAATGTCACAGGCCTTGAAAAGAAAAACCTAATCTGGTGGTTATTTTGCCCTGAGGCAATGCGGTGTTTGTACCTCTGCAGAAACTTTTAAACTCGAAAAGAGGGAGAGAAAAGAATTGTGGGGTTAAAACAATGCTATTGTTCGGGGGATAAGGCAGGACCATGTCATTTTATTTTATTGTATTTTGGGATTACAGTTTGTTCTTTACGCACTCACTCACGAACAATCTACTAGATTGTTTCTCTGACCTGTTTTATTATATTTTTAATTGTATTTGTGATTAGCACTGGCTGGATAGTTCACTCACATTTTATTTATGGTGAAATGTCACAATGGATATGACGAAGAAAGCTGTTTTAAATTTAAAAAGAAGGGCACGTGTCCTCGCCGTGACTCGCTGCTGATCCTAAAATAGAGAAGAAAAGCTGATCCTGATGTCAGTTCTTCAGAATGAGCAAACCTTTTGTTTTGTGTCAGATCACTGTTGCATGAAGCATTCATAAATGCTGCACAACGGCTTCTTTTTTTTTTTTTTTTTACAGACCACAAATCCCAGATGAACCTTCTGCTAATTAAAAGTGATCATTTAGGGGCTTCACATTTTAATACACCTGCTTCACGCACCGCTGATCAGGTAAACAAATCCACTGTGATAATCATCTTAAAATCATGATTATGATTTTTTTAAATTTTCTTTTTCAGAATCTTGTTCTTATTATGATTAATATAAATTATATTCATATTGTTAACATTATAATTACTTCGTGCGGTACTCTATTATTATTAAGACAGTCATATTTGTAAAATGTAAATCCCGAAAATGAGAAAAAAAATTATATTTTGATGTGATTAAAATGTATTACTGCTACAACTACTTAATAATAATAATAATAATAATAATTATTATTATTATTATTAATAATAATTAATAATAATAATAATTATTATTATTATTATGTCCCATTGTGTTTGTGTTCTTGAGGTTGTTTCGTTGCTGTCTTTTATCAGATAGTTGTGGGTAGTCACATTAATTCCAAACAGATTATTAATGAGTGCACGAATACTTTAGTTAACGTGTACCATTTGCAGTTTGACAAAGTGTGTTCTGTTGTCATCAGCATAAATTAACCTGACGCGTGCTTGTTTGAGTTTGGAGCAGATATCTGTTTATTTATTTTAGGCTGATGCGCCAATATTAACGTTTTTGCGTTAAAACGTTTACAGATGACTCTCATCTCATGTCAAATGTCTCAAGCACAAACTTACACCGGAAAGGCTCAAAACATATACCGCAGCCAAAAATAAATATGTATAAAAATGAATGATTAATGGGGAGTATTAGAGTTAGCGCACGAGAACTTTTCGAATCTGTTGTTTCCTCCAAAGCGCCCCAGTTTGACTCAAATTTTCAGTCCAAAAATGACAATATTCTCCTGACGGACCATTTCCATTTCCAAAAGACATCGATCAGAGTCGACTGCACGGCACAAAACCTATTAATATCACTGGCGTCAAACTCACGAACTGCGTGTTGACGCTCGCCGCGTGCGTAATTCTGGAATTAAAGTTATCCAAATAATTACGCACTGATTGTTACAGGTGCCAAAAAAAAAACAAAACAAAACCAAAAAAACAAACAAACAAAAAACAAGTCCCACTGAGCTCACTGAGCCGTGGTCCTCTTGTAGAGAAACTTTTAACTTCACACTCAGTTTCTCTGCTTCTCTCCAAATTTTTGGTAGATTTGGAAAAGTTTCGAAGCAGCGCTGTGAATCGTTTCATCAAACGTCCTCCTACATGATATAAAAAGTAAACACCGAGGATGGAAAGTGTGCCAGAACTTACCGGTCGAAGGACAAGAGACAAGTCTGACTGCTATATCCGAATGCTTCCCTCCGTGGATCTGTCCTCCGTGGATCACAGCGGTAGAAAGTCCCGATTAAAATCTATCTACCTTTGGATTCGTGGTTGAGACGAAATGTCAATGAGAGCGGGGAGAAAAAAAAAACTGCAGCTCTTACCAGCAACTTTGCTTTTAGCGTCAGCGTCAAGTTGGCAGTGATTGGCTGGAGCGACGGTTCTACGTCATACCTCGGACAGGACACAGAAGGCGGAATCGGGAAGTGCTGAAACTTGCCATGTGGAGCGCACCGGCCTGGACTGTCCCAAGCGACCCCGGGACCAGCGATCTCGGAACCACTACGGTCCTAGTACCACATTAATGTCATACGTTTTCCTCCTATAAATAGTGCCGAAATGTCGTTTTACTCTCTCTTAATATGTGAGTACTCATGGAGACTAACAGTGAACGGGATGTACTTTACAACCTGACTTAAAGTCTGCTGCAGAAAACACAGTGCTTTGCTGGAGGGCACTATAACAGACAGAAAACTTTTTTCTTCTAACTTTTTAACGTCATTTCTAACGCTGAGCAGCATGTAGTCTTCAACCTGTTTTAAACTCCGCTGCAGATTTTTTTCTTTTTAACGTCATTTTTGAACTCATGGAGACACTGAAGGTTTCTACGTGAGGATAACATCACATTAATGAATACATTTACCATGATAGGACAAATATTAAGCGAGATGAACGCGCATGGAACCACGTGACCCCGAGACACCAGCGGTTCCCCAGATCGTATCGGTTCCGCTGTTACCGAGGTCGTCTGGTGCCGAGGTCTCCAGTTACCGTGTCCCACCGCGTGTGTGTGGCCACAGATCATCATTATTATTATTATTATTATTATTATTATTATTATTATTATTATTATTATTATTATTATCGTTTTTCTTGTTTTGCCGCACATGTCGCCAATATTGCGAATTTTGATAAACCTTTTTAATGTAACGTTATGCAGCCGTTACGCAATCAACTCAACTGTGGTGTGCAAAATTTTTAGACACAAGAAAAGGGCCAAAAACTGCAAATGTGCAAAACTGCTGCACTGTCAACATTTATAAATAAATATAAATATAATGTGTGTTCATACAGGACTTGTTTTAGGTATATGAACCCGCATTTCGTTTAAAAAATAGTCTGAGTGTTAAAAATAGCGTTTTATAACTGATTGGAAGTAAATATGTTCCGTCTTTAAAACTGACAAAAAAAATTAAGTTTAAAAATAGTTGTTATTGGTTTCTTTAATGGAACAGGAAAAAATAAATAAATTTAAAGAAAAATTACAAAAAAAAAATCACGTTTGTTGTTTTTGGAACAATGTTCAAATAAATCGCGCACGCGTGTGGGTTTGACCCACTGATGAAGCAAAACGATCAAAAAGTAAATTGTTATCCAAAATCTAGGCCGCCTAAAATTTTTGCACTACATCATATAGGATCAACCCAGTCATGTAGTATAGTGTAGTATAGGATAGAGTTGAAGGCTTGACAGAACTTATTTGCGTTTATCTAAAAAAACGCAGTTAATGAAGTTAATCAAAAGCAAAGAATCACCAACCAACCATGGAAGTTATTCCTTTTTTGTATTACAATTTATTTTTAAAATTTTACTGCTTTTATATATTTCATCATCAGAACACGTAAGATGCATTCAATTTTGCACCCTTTTCTGTTGTTGTAGAGCTGTTGCAAGGGAACATGGGGTCATGATTCAAGTTACGTTTACATTACTGACTGAAGTGACCTGAGTCTTATTTACTGATTGTCGAACCATACATGTTTACTAAGTGCTTTGCATTATTACATAGGTCAGATATGAATGTATAACCAAAGCTGAGCGCAGTCCTACATGTGATAGAAAAAAATTATTGCATTTACACCACACACGCGCACGTGCACACAAAACCCTCCAGATCTGTGACGTTAAGAAAGTCAGATTCAGGTCACCTCAGCTGGTAATGTGAACATAAGCAAGTCCCTTGTTGAACCTGAGCACGCTCAGTGCGCAACAGGTGCAGCACCAACCAAAGCACGCGCGCACCTCTTCCAGGCAGCACATCCTGACAACACGAAGGAGGGAAGAAAACTGCCATCATAAAGCTAAATTCCTGAAACGTTTAGATTTTCACAGCCCTATAAAGTCGCTGTGTGCAACTCCTAATGGGGAGCTTTGGAGTCCATTTTTGAACCGAGGCGAGCTAAAAGCTCCGGGTCCTGTTTCGCAACCTCTTGATGTTTGTGTCAATTTGAACAGGACGCAGAGTAAATGCGCAACCGCGCAGCCGCTGGTCTCCCAGGAAGAGACGGGGGGTGGGGGGGGAGCAGGGGGGGCAGCGCAGGTATACGGACCGGTCAGGACTGGCCCGTGTTTGGGGCCATTATTTGGAGGAACAGTCATTAAGAGGCCTCGGTACTGTGCAACGCAGCAGGGTGCTCGACATCCGTGCTGGAAACCGCACGCGGCTTGGTCCCTGCTTATCAGGCTGTCAATAAAACGAGACGGGATACAGCGGCCGAGCCAGGTGCTGCTTTTCCCTCCACACACAGTCGCGCTCTCCAGAAGGAGATCAGGCGTGAAGGCAAATCTGTCCAGCCGGTTCTCCCTCTGCCCCCCCCCCCCCACCACCACCTCACCGCCTCTCTCTGACAGTTGTTTCTGATTATGTTGCGACTCAAACATTAACGACGGCAAATATCTGCTTAAACCCCAGTGTGCGTAAAATCACTCTAAGTTTTAACATTAAACACTGTTCCTTCTTTGCATGTTTGGAGTTTAATGCACCTTAAATCCACAGGAATTGCGTGGTTCTGCAGGATTATTTTCTCAAAGTAAACCCCAATCTCTGGCTCGCTCTGACTCTTCATATTTACAGCAAATTGCGTATTGACCCGCAACGTATATTGTTTTCCTGCAGCCGCAGCAGACAGGCAACGCGTGGACAGGATTCTGAATTTAACTAAAATAACAAAATAAATTAACGTACTTTTCAGTCATCGAAATTTGGATTCTTTTGAAGAAACTTGAAGAGGTAAATTTCAAGTGAAGTTAAAGATTTTTGTGCGTAAAGTTTGGCACTTGGTTTGGCCTGTTCTAGCGCGCAAAGACGCATGACGCAAAGACGTATGGCAACCCCCTCCGTGCACACATTTAGACACATGCACATCCTCCTGGTCTTCCTCTCGTCCTCCTGTGTGAAATGTTTTAATAAGCCCTCCACGCGTTGTGTGCAAAGTTTGATTTGTTTTCTCTCCATCCTCCCCGGCCCCGGATCGAGACATTAGCCGAATTCCCCCGGGGTGATTGGATGCAATTAGACAGGCACGTCCTGGATGTTAGGAATTCACTTTGGCTCAACGTGACAAGTCTGACTTCGATCTACAATTATGTCTGAAAGTGCAGAGAGCGGAAAGATCCCATGCCATTAAGTGTTCTTTTCTCCCTCTCTCTCCCTCTCTCTACATTAAAAAATAGAACCCCAAAATAACAAGATTTGCTCAGAAACATTTATAAGAATTCCACGTGCGACACCTCTGATATGGTGAGGCCTGTGCGCAGCGCTAAAGCGCAGGCGGTGGCGCACATGACCAATCTTGGAGAGTGAAAGTCCGAACTAGGGGATTTTATGTCGAAATCTGTGACCCTTTAAATTAGATTAAAGATTGACAGCAGGCCGGATTAAAGAAAAGAAAGATTGACATCTGCCAAGCAGACTCTCCTGTGACTGACTGTGATGCATCGTGCCGTCAACAATAATGCTGCTTGTTTTTTTTTTTTTTTTTTTTTTTTTTTTTGCGCGTGGGGCTGAGTAGGCGCATTTGTCGCTTGTTCACCAGGAGTGGCTGAAGTCAGTGTCCGTGTCGCGCTCTGAGCTGACAGGGGAAATGGGAGCTAACGAGGTTGTCAGATGTCCTGACAAGACAAATGAGAGCTCGTCACTCCGCGCGCTTTAATAACGTTTAATGGAAACGTATTGTGCCGTTCAACATAAAGTGTTACACATAAGCGGGGTCTGGCGGCGACGCAGTTAATTACGCGCGCCGAGGTAAATTACGCGTCAGCTAAAGGGTGTTGGCCCGAATTCAGCACCACTAAAGAGGATTTAATCTACACAGCACCTATGATTTGAAGGCACCTCGATGAAAAGTGACTTTGCAACATGCAGCCTGACGCATGAAAATCAATAGAAAACTTCACCCCACTTGGCAACATTAATCACCTGTTACAGCAAATTAAAACCACGTCCCATTTCGTCGTTCAGGTGTTTCACATTGAACCGTTATTTTCACTAATATCGACATTTTATAGTAGAAAACTAAACATCTGTGCGCTTAATGTAAATAGAGGGTCTGTGATTGATCCAGATTGGCTAAAGGTCGATGCGCAAAGGTTTTTCCCAGTCATGGCTGATTTATGCGAGGGTTGTGCGTAATCCATGGTGTGTGATATAGCCAACACACGGTGTAATGGGTTGGTTTTATGATACATGGAGTGGTGCTGTGATTGCTCTTTTTTTTAAACTCCTGCTCACATTCATAAATGGTGCTGCAGAGTTGAATGAATGAATTTATTCGGCACACACAGGTCCAGAACAACAAGAAAAAAAACCTACAGAGAAAGAAAGAAAGAAAATAGTCAAACAATGCGCCCATGTGCCCAAAAGGGTGTAGGCAGAAGCAAAAGCTTGTAAACACCTACCCCTTTATTGTTTAAAGTGGTAACTGCTTCCCATACTGGACTATGATTGTCTGCTTTAAAGAGGTCATATACTGCAAACTTTGTTTCATCTACATTTGATGGAGGTTTCATGTTACATATCCCTGAAGTTCTACAGTTTTAGGAGTCTCTGCGGAGATGTTGTCCCAGTTGAAAATAAATTCAGAAATGAAACACCTTGTTTTAGATTTCCATGACATATGTGACATAATGATAACATGAGAAAGTTTTTCTTTTAGATTTTTGCAAATTTATTAAAAAT
The DNA here is from genome assembly GCF_902500255.1 of Thalassophryne amazonica. Classification (NCBI taxonomy): domain Eukaryota; kingdom Metazoa; phylum Chordata; class Actinopteri; order Batrachoidiformes; family Batrachoididae; genus Thalassophryne; species Thalassophryne amazonica. The sequence continues at coordinate 86,220,504 of NC_047104.1, forward strand.
TAAAAAATTAAAAACTAAGAAATCATGTATATAAGTATTCACAGTCTTTGCCATGAAGCTCAAAATTGAGCTCAGGTGCATCCTGCTTCCACTGATCATCCTTGAGATGTTTCTACAGCTTAATTAGAGTCCACCTGGGGTAAATTCAGTTGACTGGACATGATTTGGAAAGACACACATGTGTCTTCATATAAGGTCCCACAGTTGACAGTGCATGTCAGAGCACAAACCAAGCATGAAGTCAAAGGAATTGTCTGTAGACCTGTGAGACAGGATTGTCTTGAGGCACAAATCTGGGGAAGGGTACAGAAACATTGCTGCATTGAAGGTCCCAAATGAGCACGGTGGCCTCCATCATCCATAAATGGAATATTTGGATCCATCAGGACTCTTCCTAGAGCTGTCTGCTCATCTAAACTGAGCAATTGCGGGAGAAGGCTGTTAGTCAGGGAGGTGACCAAGAACCCGATGGTCACTCTATCAGAGTTCCAGCATTCCTCTTTGGAGAGAGGAGAAACTTCCAGAAAGACAACCATCTCTGCAGCAACCCACCAATCAGGCCTGTGTGGTAGAAGGCACTCATTTGTCAAAGGCACATGGCAGCCTGTCTGGAGTTTGCCAAAAGGCACCTGAAGGACTCTCAGACCATGAGAACCAAAATTCTCTGGTCTGATGAAACAAAGATTGATCTCTGGTGTGAATGCCAGGCTTCATGTTTGGAGGAAACTAGGCACCATCCATACATTCAGTGGTGGGCACAGTTACAGTGGTCCCTCGCTATATCGCGGTTCACCTTTCGCGGCCTCGCTGTTTCGTGGATTTTTTTTAGTGCATTTTTGCATGCTGCTTCTTTTTTTTAACTGTCTGCTGTGCTTAGTTGCAACCAAAATCTGGCAACAGGTCCAGAGACTACACTCGCTGTTTTGATGCAGAGCGCTCCAACAGCCCGCAAGGATCGAATTCAGCAGCGCTGCATGGTCTCCGTACGGCCACTGAGAGAAGTTTGTATCTTTTTAATGACTTGGATTCTTTGCGGGTCCCGCATCCGTCCCGCAACGGTAACACCGGAGGCAGTGAGCGAAGAAAAAAGCACGCGCATTGTGTTCTGCGTGTGTCTGTTTATAAGAATCTTCTCGCTCAGAAGAAAAAAGAGCGCCAACGACTATCCATAACTGTGTTCTTCACTCGTAAAAAGACACCTGCCCCGAGGTGGAAAAAGACGTGACAGCGGAGCGGCGCCACGACGAAGAGGCGCGATCAGAGGAACTGTGAAATAATGGTCAGTTACTATTAATAATTTCTTATGTGTCCAACCTCATAGGTTGATCGTTAAAATTAAATTTGTTAGTTGTAAAAGCCATCATAATTATTTATAGGAAAACGTTCTATTTTTATTTCTCAAACAAATGTTTGGGCCTGAAAACAGGTTTTGATTTTTGGTTTCATTCTATAATACTGGACTTATTTTTCTACTAAGGTTTGAACTTTGAGAGTGTTTACACAGGAGAGAAAAGTGAGAAAATGTGTGTAGTGAGGGGTTTTACAGCCTTAAAACATCTATAATAATTGTAAAAAAATAACGCTGACTACTTCGCGGAATTCACCTATAGCGGGCTATTTTTAGAACGTAACTCCCGCGATAAACGAGGGACCACTGTACACTAATCTGCTAACCGCTAATTAGCAAAGCTTACTTTTTCATTAGCAGATTAGCTTTTCAGCTAACTTTGAAAACCATCAGCGGACCAGTTAGCTTCCGCTAAATTTAGTTCCGCTAACTTTGAGTCCGGTAACATTTTTTTTTCTGAATAAAACTTAATGGTCAAAAATATTTGTAAACCCTAAAATCATACATGTCAGTTCCTGTCTGTTGCGTCAGGATTGAGGGAAAGATGAATGCAGCAATGTTCACAGACATCCTGGATGAAAACCTGCTCCGGAGTGCTCTTGACCTCAGACTGGGGCCACGGTTCATCTGTCAGCACAACACTGACACTTAGCACACAGCCAAGATATCAAAGGAGTGACTTCTGGACAACTCTGGGAATGTCCTTGAGTGACCCAACCAGAGCCCAGATCTGAATCTGACTGAACATCTCTGGAGAGATCTGAAAATGACTGTGCACTGATGCTACCTGATGCATCTTGAGAGGTTGCAAAGAGGAATGTGCAAAACTGCCCAAAGATAGGTGTGCCAATCTGGTGGCATCATATTCAAGAAGACATGTGGCTGTAATTGTTACCAAAGTTGCATCAGCAAAGTATTGAGCAAAGGCTTTGAATCCTTATGTACACATGATATACAAACAAAACTTTTTTCATGTCATCATTATGGAGTATTATGAGTAGAATTTTCAGGAAAAAATTAATTTACTCCATCTTGGAATCAGGCTGTATCAGAAAATATGTGGAAAAAGTGAAGTGAAGAATACTTTCCAGAAAATGGCAAACGGACTGGGTTTAGTGCGCTTTCATGCTCAAAGTGATGCCATGGAAGGCACTAAACCAGGGGTAGGCAACCTGTTCCAGAAAGAGCCATGAGGGTGCAGGTTTTCTTTGCAGCCACTGACTCCACCAGGTGATTTCACTGATTAACTGATTCCATCTGCTCAAAGTGATATTAATCAGTAAAATCACCTGGTGGAGTCAGTGGCTGCAAAGAAAACCTGCACCCTCATGACTCTTTCTGGAACAGGTTGCCTACCCCTGCACTAAACTGTACACCAAGAGCACCTTGGAAATAAGGACCTTGCCCAAGGTAAGAAGAAGAAGAGCCTTCATTGTCATTGCACTTGTATGCACACAACAAATTTGTCCTTCATTTAACCCGTCCTATTTACAGTTAGACATAAGACAACCATTCAGAGCAATGAGGAGAACATCTGGGTTTGCAAACTGCACACAGAAAGGGACTTGGGTAGAATGGAACCACAGACTTTCTTGCTGAGAGACAAGCATAGTAACCACTGCACATATATGGGAACACAGAGGGAAATAATTAAGCAATATTGTTAAAATGTTGATGAAACAATTGCAAAATGAGAACATTTCTACTGGGGTTGCGTTGCAACTGCGGGTTGTCCTCACACAAAATACTGGCCTTTTGTTTTTTCTTTACAATCTGTAACGTTTGTCTGTTACATCGTTTAAGAAGCTCAAATAAAAATAGACATAATTTCAGTAAAGTCATCACCTGGCCTCTGTAGGATCACAGAGGACGGCGCACCTGCTGCAGGAGCGGCAGGAGCTGCAGGAGAGGTAATTACCCTGGTTCACGTGGTACGACGTCAGGAAAGGGGATAGATAAGACAAACACATTTATAGAAGCACGTGATCTCATTTTGGGGGAGCCACAAACCAGCGCGGATGTTCTCCAAAACGAGCCCGTGGCTCCGAGCAAGAGAGGAGACGGGAAAATAAAAAACACCAAATGTGACAAACTCAGCGCGGATCTGCGTGATACGTATAAATGGATGAAGGCGTACTGCGCCGCAGCCACGTGGAGGCACAGAGATAACTGGGCGACGTAAAGCAACGCATCCTAAATCAGCCAATAACGGCGACAAACCGTCTGGAAAATGGACGCACATAGTGCAACAAGAAATCACTTTCTCCCCCTCCTTCTCCTCCCTCCTACTCCGTGTCTGGCTGACAAATTCTATCCTGGAGTAAATATTTTGAGGATAATTGAACTGATTGTTATTTGCAAGTTTCTCGGTTGTGAATATAAAAGCGGCGCCCTCGTAATGACTTTCAGACCACTGGCAACATATATTCATAATGTGGCCACTCCTAATCTACACTTCTCCTGAATTTAACATGATGTATTATTGATTTCTTTTTCCCTACTCCTCTTGTCTGTAAAGCATGAATGTTCATAAAAACTTCAGGTTTCATTTGGGGAACAAAACAAACAAACCTTTAAATCGCACAGAAAAATAAAACATGTTTGACAACATTATGCATATTTTCTGCATACGGATTTCTTTCAAATTCGTATCGTTTTTCACATCACCTTTGATCTTATTCAGTCCATTGCTGCTCGGCCTCGGTTATTCAGCAGCTCCCCGCTGTGGAACACTGAAGTCTATACAGGCTTCTACAGGCCAAGAAACGTTTCTAAATCTAATCACAAACGAACAGTAATTAGACAAGTAATTACCGGCGTAATTAACAGCCCCGTTCTGCTTTGATATGGATGGGCAGCGAGCTCTTCTGCGCGCTTTATTGCACAGGCAGCGGCAGCGGATAAAGTCTTTATTATTATTGCTGGAAACCCATCTGGTAATAGTCTTGCCTGAGACCTCCTCCCCCCTAATCAAGGTTTTAATTAAAGACGGTTGAGGGCCATGGAGAACATGAAGGCCAGTAATTAAGACTAACATTGGACCCTAACAGATGCAACCCTCCTCCTGCGTTAGTGCAGGAAAAAAAGAGGGAAAATACGCACAAACGTCTGTGCGTAAATGTCAATTGATCAGCTTTCGTGTATTGCACCAAACACATTCTTAAAAACAGTTGTATCCCCTCTTAGGTAACACTTCTAAAAGCGAGTAATTCAAGTGACACGAGTATTTAACCTGTCTTTATGTGATGTAAAGCGCGCTCCCATTTAGTGCGAGGGTGTTTGTTTTTATATTTTTCACGCGCTCTGGCTTGACGACGGCTGCAGGATTTTGTCGCAGAGTCCAGAGTCAGTCTGCGCGCACTGTCGGCTCCACTCAAAAAAATAGAAGACACAATCATTAAAAAGCTTCCAAGTTGCTGTATGAGCCTCTATACTCCGCTGTGTGTTGTGCGTAATTGCGCACCTGGAAGAGGCTTTTAGGCTTTTATAAATATTCATCACTTTCGCTTTCATTAAGAGGAAGTCGCCACGCGTCCTCAACACTGAACTCTCCACCAGTTTCCGTCACAAATTGCATTGCATACGTTAAACTAGTTGAGATTTTCTGCCGTCTGCTGCACATCTCCCCGCGCGCTCAACCCAGCACTGGAGAGGGCAGCTACACTTTGACCTCACCACATCCCCTTTAACAGTTGACGTCAATGATGTGGTTTGCCTTTTACCCGTTGGAGAGACAGACTTGTTAAAGAGTTAGGAATCTTCCTGAATCTTCTGCAACCATGCAAATAACTTTAAAAATGATATTTTACGCACATAGACAGACAGAGTGACCCCCAAAACCCAGGCACACATCGAAGTGCATTAAAAGAGTGCATGCAGACTTCTTTTCCCGTCTCTCTCTCTCTCTCTCTCTCTCTCTCTCTCTCTCTCTCTCTCTCTCTCTCAGACTACTGCTGAGGTGTTTCTATTATTTTCTTCACACGTTGTAAACATGTTGTAATAGTATAACGCATTCGGACAACATTACGCACAGGTCTGAATCAGCAGATGTTTGCACGGTGTTAAAACAGCAGCTGCAAGTTATCAGTCTAACAGTTATTAAGAGCAAACAGGTGTGTCTATTTTTCTGGTCACTGTGTGCTGGCACTCCTTTCATTAAAAAAAAAATGTAGCCTAATTATGGAGATACAATGTCGAGTTCAGCAAACTTTCTCAATAAAATCCCATTTGAATGGAGCAGATCTGCACTGCTAAATGTGAACCAGAGTTCCGGTCGCATCTGATCTTCTTACCCACAGCACAAAACGTCGTGCGCGCTGCAGCAATTTCCACGGCAAAACCTTTGATTGCCACTTGTGGAGCTTTTCTGCCCCCTAGCGTCAAAGATCGAGCGCTACAGCGACAACGAAAAGCTGCTGAGTGGTTTCATTTGTGTGTGTGAGAGAGATGGTGAAACATGCTGCTGGGTTCATTAGTACTGACCCAGCACTCTTTGCTTTCATCTGTAAAGATTCATATGTTGATGACTGAGGCCTCTCAGTGTTGATGTTTGCAAAGCTGGATTAGAGACGGCGGATTGTATTGAAAACATAATTGATAGTGATATTGTGCATGTAGATTTATAAACTGTGACTATAGAGTCATGGAGTTCAATTAAATTACATATTCAGACTTGGTTAATGTCCTTTTTTCCATTTACACCTCCCTACATTTGTTATGACAAGACTCTTAATGGCCATGATCAATGAAAAGCTTTTTTTAAGCATTGGAATAAAGTGATCGAATCTTACAGGGTGATAGTCTTAATGTTTGCATATTTTGTTCCTGTTTACACATTCCACATTCTTTTGGGCGGTGGTGGTGGTGGTGGTCTAGTGGTTAAGCATTGGGCTTGAGACCAGATGATCCTCGGCTCAAATCCCAGCCTGAATGGAATCAATCACTAAGGGCCCTTGGGCAAGGTCCTTAATCCACTAGCTTCTCTCGGTGTGTAGTGGGCACCTTGCATGGCAGCAGCTTCACATCGGGGTGAATGTGAGGCATTGATGTGTAAAGCGCTTTGAGCGTCTGATGCAGATGAAAAAGCGCTATATAAATGCAGTCCATTTACCATTTACCATTCCTATAAAAAGGCCACAGGTTGGTTATAAAAATGTTCACTAAACTAAAAAAATATATAAAATTTATTCTTTTTTAATTCATCATGATGGAAAACATGGACTCATATAAGTCAACTAGCGCATTACCCGTGGGGATCCACGGGTTCTAAATAGGGTAGTGTTTATAAAATAGGTAGCTGACATTTTTCAAGAGTGGTAATAAATTATACAAAGTTTCTATACTGAGTTGGAATGGTGTGTGAATGCTTTTAAACACCTACACCTTAGACCTCAACAGTGTTTAGAGGAAGAATTCAACCCTTTTTTTTTCCTGTTAATTACATAATTTTGAATGATAATTTACTGTCTTAATGTATTTATAAATTATTTAGATTCTTGTTAACATATACACACTATTATTGTTATTACTTGTTTTGTTATTTGATTTTTAAATGGACCACAATCAAAATAAATATTTTCACTTTCTTGTGTCATCCATGTATTTTTAACATATATACAATTATATTACATACTTACATTGAACTTACTATATAAAATCACACACACGCATTCACGCTTTTAATATAAAGATGACCCCCCCCCGCCGAATGGCATGTGAGTCCAGAATGTAATTAGCAACATTTCTCCAAAAATATTAGTTCTATCAATGTTCCGTTTTGGCAGCATTCATCGTTGGCCCAACATACATAAATGGCAAGTGTCAACTCTCCCCAGTTTGTCCGTGATCAAAGTTACACACACACATTCAGAGCTTTTTGTCCTTTCTGCATTCTGCCGCAAGCAGGTGCTTCTATTTTTACACACCCACAAACAAAGGCGGTGGCAGAAGACATCAAACGCACTACACTTCTCACTCATGGTAACGGCAATATGACACTTAAATCAGTTATGGTAATGGCAACATGACACTTAACTATACTGACTAAACCAATTGAACTACAAAAACACAATAAATCAATAACACTAACATAACTGTTAAACTAACATGAACCACAATAACAACATTTAAAACCCCAAAACCCAAAGTCTCATGGTGCATTACAGCACAATGTCCATTGTTCACTGTTGTTATCTAATATTGCCAATTTCTCCAAAAATACGAGTCCTATCAACTTTCTGTTTTCACAGTGTTCACCCTTGACCCAAAATACATAAGCATGCCAAACAGCAAATGTCAGCTCTCTTATTCGTGATCAAAGCCATACACACACATGCATACACGTACGCACACACACAGGCCACTTGGCTGTTATCAGTGGTGGGCACAGCTAACCAAAAAGTTAGCTTTGATAATGGCTAATCTGCTAATTGAAAAGTTAACTTTTATAACGCTAAACCACTAAAAAAAATTTTAACAGAAGGTGCAGCTAACCGCTAATTTTCAGTATTGACTCCAATAAACTGCAGTTACTGATAAGCAAAAAAAATTTTGCGGACTAAAAGATAGCAAAATGAAATTTAGCGGAAGTTAATTGGTCCGCTGATGGTTTTCGAAGTTAGCTGAAAAGCTAATCTGCTAACAAAAAAGTTAGCTTCACTAATTAGCGGTTAGCAGATTAGCGTAACTGTGCCCACCACTGGCTGTTATAATATAGATTATCCCTGCATTGCAACTCATGATATTTTTGGTCAATGCAGAGTTAAATGTATTTTTGTAATTTAAAATGTTTTAAGTAGATTGGCTTGATTCCTTAGTAGTAGATTCATTTCTTAATGCCTGACCTACGGTGTGCGAAAAGAATGTGCGAGTGTGTCCGCAATCGCATGTGCGCATGTGAGTCACCCACTGGTTATGTATGTGAATTTTAATTGTCACAATCCATTAACAAAAGCATTAGTATAAATGTTTTTGTATCAAACTTGAAAAAAAATGCGAAGGAGAGCACACAAAATCCATCATGTTGAATTTTTGTCCAGTTTTAGGTTCCGAGCATCTGTAATTTATGTCTGTAGCATGGCCAAAGCAGAGGGTCACCCCTTTGAGTCTGATCTGCTTGAGGTTTCTTCCTCAAAGGGAGTTTTTCCTTACCACTGCTGCTCTGGGGTTAGTAAGGTTAGACCTTACTTGTGTGAAGGCGAGGCGACTCTGTTGTGATTTGGTGCTATATAAATGAAAATAAATTGAAAATTGAGCATACGGTTGTGTGCAAGAATCCTTTATTTAATACATTTTTAAAATTGCATGAAACTATTACACTGTAAAAATAATGAAACACTCATCAATATCTAATACTTCATGAGTGCTAAAAGCATGAAATACTAATCAGTTAAAATAAAAATCTTTTAAAAGAAGATTCATTATTATCCAGTTTGTTGTCTTTGTGGAATGGACTGCAAAAATACAAAATAAAGATAAAGATATCTCTAAACCAGAAAAGGTATGCTACTTTCTTTAATATGCAATTTTCTGGTATAGTCAAAATTCTCTGTATAGTTTGATTTGTTTAAACTTATTCATTCATTCATTCATTTTCTACCACTTACCTGGGACCAGGTTGCATTGGTAGCACACTAAGCAGCTCATCCCACACTTCCCTATCTTCGACTAGGCTCTCTACCTCCTCCTAGGGTGATTCCTAGGCCTTCTGAAACCAACTGGGGGATGTAATGCCTCCTACAAGTATTGGGTGTATTGGATGTGTCTGGAAGACCTCCATAGGAAGAGGTGGTGAGTTTCCCCTCCCTGAATTGACACCTTAATGTGGTGAAGGGGTTTGTGAGCTCCAGTGGGCCAGGGAGCTGTGTTGCTCCTGGTAGGGCCTCCCATGGCAAATTGTTCCCAGGCAAGAAGATGGACTCAAGGTGATTCAAAAGTGACTCTTTCATGAGGGACCCAACAAGGTAAAGGTTTTCTCATCTGGATTTGAGAGCTTGGAGCTTCCTCCTGGAGCCAGGTTTGGGGGAGGAACTGACAGGCAGACTGGTGGCCGGGCCTATAGCCATGGGGCTGGGTTGGACTCAGCCCGAACAAATAACATGGTGCCTTCTCCATTGGGACCCACCACTCACAAGAAGAGAAGGAAGGGTTTGATGCACTGCTCAGTGGGCAGTGGCATATGGCTACATGGACTACACATGTTCTTGGTCTTTTACTGATGTCCAATTTAAAAACAACAACAACAACAACAAAACATAATTATACAGCGGTGCATATAAGAACATAAAGGTTGGAAAAAATTCAAAAATATTTAAAATTATGAAGTGATTTCTTTTAAGACACTTCTATAAGGTCCCACAAACTCACTCTGTGAGCAGAGGGTGACCACAGTTCACTACCAATACAACACTGTTATACATCTAAAGAGTAATAACAATTAAAATATCTTTAACAAATTAATGTATCCATCAAAGGGTAACTGATATTTCCTCAGCTGGTGAGCGTAACCTTCCTTTAGTTACAGAGACCAATTCTCTGAAGCGTTCTGCTCCAGGTGCAGGAGAACACAGCACGCAATTATACACAATATCCCAGAAATGTTAAAAGAATGAGAATTAATTTTCCATATGGTTGCATAGAGAGAAATGTCAAAGGTACTGGATTGAGACGGTTATTTGAATCATTAAGGGAGAACGTTGATGAAGAGTTATTAGTGTTTTGCTGCTCATGCATATCTAAAAACTCTTGACCAGGCCTGCCTGCCTGCTTATGCCACCAAACTCTACTTCAGATTAGTTTTATGAAAATTTGAAGGGGAAAAAAAAACAAACAAATCCTGCAAATGTTAATATCTGAGCATCAATTAAATTAGTTCATAGAAATATTTTAGTATAGAGATTTCTTTTAAAAGGCCAAAAAGTACACATTCCTGTTGTCTACGGCAGCTTTTTCTAATGGAAATGTGTTCCCCTTAGAGGATTTCTCCCTTTCTCTATGCATGGAGGGCAGCTGGCATTTACTTGACAATTTCTGCCTTTAAGTGCATGCTTTAAGTGCAGTGTTTTTATCTACACCTTAGATAGCTACGGACCAGGACAATTTAACAGGCAATTTAACTGACCGTGTGTTAGTGAAGCTGTCTGAGTCCCACTCTCTGCCAGAGCAGCATGGCATGATGGATGTCGGCAGTCTGGGCTGTGTGAAAAGACACACACACACAAACACACCCACACACCCACAATTCTATTGAACACACAGAAACAACAGAGATACACAGACACACCGCCCTGCCATATTTCCCCAATACAAACGCATATGGGCCCATCCACGGCCAACCCCTTTCCATTAAGTCAACATCTTGTGCTGGCGGTTGGAACAGCGCAGGGCTGGAGTCAGGTCGTCCAAATCCGTCAGTAAGAGGAGGCAGAGGCGTTTGTCATCCTCCTCTCTGGGCACCATCCTCCTGGATGAGGGAGAGGGGGGACAGAGGGTGGTGGTGCTACGTAGCATCTGGCTTTGGTAGCTCCAGCTGCAGGGAAAGAAGGGGACAGGAGCCACGCTGCAGCCCAGGGGAGACATGCTTTCTGCAGCCAAAAGTGTTCCACCACCCTACATTGCTGGATGGAGGTGCAGAATTAAGTCAGGTCATTCACAAAACATGTTTGCACTCATGCTGTCTTATAGTGGCCGCATACACTGTAAAAACTGTCTCTCTCAAAATAAGCAAAAAATCCAAAATCTAGCCAAATTGTCTTGTATTAAGCAAAAAAAAAAAAATCTGCCAGTGGGGTAAGGCAAATTTACTTAGTTAGAATTCTCAAAACCAGCAAAATGTCTCGGCACTGAATAATCAAAATGTGCCTTAAAATTAGACAGAATTCTTATTTTAAGATTAGCCTCTGTCTTAAAATAAGGAAAACAGTCTTGTTCCTTTGCTTGGATGATTTGAAATCTATTGCCTTTCCTTGTTACTGGTTAAATACAATCAGTTTTCTTCAGGGTGTATAAAGCCATATTCATTGGTGAACAACTTGATAACGATTTTATCATATACATGTACACTAAAGGCAATAGTAATAAATGCTGTCAATTGTAATCAGAATTTTATTAAATAGAACATTTCTAAACAGTTGTAATAACACATTGAAAATATCTACGACAAACACATTCAACTGATAATGTCATTGAATAGAACAGAAACAGGTGTATTAAATTACACATTGACAATATCTAGGACAAACACATTCAATTGATATTCAAAACGTCACACCCTTCGCCCTCATCGGTGGCCATCGTGTTGTCTGAGGAAACAACAACAATCGCACGTGCCGTGACGTCACAACATATGTATGGATTGGCTGATTACCAAGGCGACATTCATTTTGTGGGTTTTACTCGGGTGGTATGAAAAATATTACCGGTCCGCGAAAAATATCACAAGGGTGTATTGCTATTTATTCTTTAGTGTTTTATCCAATCATATTGGCGTATCATTTATAGATATATGATAAAGCTTGATATTAGCTGGAAAAAATTAAGAAAATTAACATTTTCCCAAAATAAGACATTTTTTTCTTATGTAAAAAATGCTTGACAAGATTATTTTTCCATTTAGACAAAAATTAAGCCAAATTTTCTTTAAACAAGTCTTTTTTTTTTACTTTCTTAGATGTCAGTTTTTGCAGTGCAAGAAGATGATGCAATAATGTTGATACTTTAAAGGCAAGTTTGCTTTTCCAGTAATCTTGGTCATATTGAAACATGAGCCTGTTTCCACTGCAGGAACTCGACACACACACCCCAGATGTTGCACAAATTTGCAGGAACAGCCCATAATTGGCGTTTTGCAGTGAGGACCCACCGTGTTCGTGCAGCGACAACAAACATCGAATGCTAGCAGTAGCTAGCAAGCAAACATATATTATTCAAGATTCAAGGCCACATAAAAGTTTGCTTTCTAGGTAACAGTAGGATCTAGTGTGCTAGTCAGAAAGGAAAAGCAAATATCTCAGTAAACTTCAGTCATGCTGAATAATCCTACAATTAAAGTATTTATTAACTGTGACAGAAAACCAACATTTACCCATTTTGACACTAACTCACTTGGTATTCTGTTGCAAATTGTGGATAACTAAAAATACTACTTATCTGTTTGATCCACTGCCAACTAAATTGTTTAAGTACGAGCTGTGGTCTTGACTTGGACCCTCTATGCTGACTATTATTAATCTGTCACTTACAGCTGGTACTGTTACTCCATGCTTTAAATCAGCAGGGACTAAACCTGTTCTTTAAAAAAACTAATTTCAGATTCACTGACTAATTATGGGGCAGCATCAAATCTACCTTTCTTTACAGAAGGACAGGAGCAGACTGTAGCGTATCATCCGCGCAACAAAGAAAGTGATCGACTGCAGTGATCCTATGACCTGACCAGTGGCAAGCTGGATTAGTGGTTAGTGCTGGTTCCTCACAGCAAGAAGGTCAAGGGATCGATTCCCGGCCTTTCTGTGTGGAGTTTGCATGTTCTCCCTGTGTCTGGGTGGGTTTCCTCCAGGCACGCCGGTTTCTTCCCACAATCGAAAACTTGCTTAGTTTGGGTCTGCTCCTTTCTCTGCCCCTGACCAAGGCAGCGTTTACATCTGGAGTTGGTCCCTGGACTGTGGCTGCCCACTGCTCCTAGTGGTTGGATTGTGCCTAAATGTAATAAGGATAGGTTAAATGCAGAGGACAAGTTTTGTTGTATGTATATATGTGCAATGACAATAAAGTTTCTATTCTGTTCTTCTTGCTGTGAGGTATCAGTGCTAACAGTTAAGCCACTGTGCTGCCACAGTGTGTAGTTATGGAATCACTTTTTGCTGTTACAATGAAGGCAGAACATGTACATGTGTGCCTGGCCAAAAGCAGAATTAGACCAATTTCGGCCCTGAGGTCCATTGATGATGTTTATCTCCAGATTCCATTGCATGAAGTGGACATAATGCTATTCCAACGCGGGTTACTTCCCAAGACATGGCCAGCTGAGTTGATTGCACCAGTGCAGATTAAGGCCCAATCTCAATACTCTCCCTTCACCAAACCACTTCACCCTTTCCCTTTATCTTGCACATTCATGTGAATGTTAGGCTTTTACCAATTTTAATTTCTTGATGTCATTTTGGAGGAAAAATTAATTCAGGCCTCTCTATGTGAAAATTTCTAAAATGATCTTTAAACTCAAACCAAAAATAGATGTTGACATGATATAAATTAAATAAACATATCAAACCCCAAATGATGGGTTGCATTCTGACACTTTAAAATAACACAAGCAAATCATCACATTTAGCTGTTTGTTTTTTGTTTTGTTTTGTTTTGTTTTTTTAGACAAGTCAGTGGATGGACTTCATTTAAATCATTCACACACACACGCACACACACGCACGCACACACACACACACACACACACACACACACACACACACACACACACACACACACACACACACACACACACACACACACACACACACACACACACACACACACACACCTTCAACCGCTTAGTCCAATTAAGGGTCACGGGGGCCTGGAGTCTATCCCAGCAGTCATAGGGCTTGAGGCGGGGTACACCCTGGACAGGACGCCAGTCTCTCATGGGGCCACATATAGACAAACAAACACATTCACAGTCAATTTAAAGTCTACAATTCACATAACTTGCATGTCTTTTGGACAAACATGGGGAGAACATGCAAACTCCATACAGATAGGACACAGGTGGGAATTGATCCCACAACCGTCTTGTTGTGAGGCAACAGTGCTAACCACTAAACCACTGGGCTGCCTCCTTAAGAAATACACAGTATAGTAATGTATGGTAAATCTGTCTGGAGTAGGCCATTCTCAAAAACTGTGTGACCAGGAAAGCATACTAACGAGGAAAGCCACCAAGACACACATCTCAGCTCTGAAGGAGTTAAATTCTTCTCTGGAAATAGTGCAAGTTTTGTATTTTGGATCACCAGTTACACAACATCATGGTGAAATGGAGTAGAGGAGGATTTTCTTAAAAAGAAGACTTGAAAGTTTAGCTAAAGTTTGCTGGAAGGCACACAGGAGACTCGAGCCTGAGATATATTTCCTCGTATGAATGGCCTTCTCGAAGTCACTTCTCTATGAAGCTGGATTATTGGTGACGCAACAGACAAAAGGTGCACGATGCAGTTTCTCCACTCACATAAGCTTATTTCCATCAGACTTGTCATGTGTGACTTGGTGGCTTCCCTCACTATTCTCCTTCTTGCATATTCACTCAGTTTTTAAAAACTGCATGGCCCAGATACATTTACCATACTGTTTGTATTTCTTAATGATTGATGTAAATGAAGTCCAAGAAATATTCAGTGACTTCAGTGTTCATCATGTGTCCATCCCCTAACTTGTGTCTAGACAACGGGCTGTAAAGACAATGAATGGGGTTATACTGAAGGGTTCCATTATTATGCAACTCATCATTCTGGCTTTGATATACGTAAAGTGGTAAATATTTGTTTCTTGGTTTGTTTCAAGAGGATAATTGTATAAATTTTAATACAGCAAAGCCTGAATGATTTTTTTCCTGAAATGGTGTAAAGAAATTGAAATGTGTAAAAAACTAAAGGGAGAGAGTACTTTTTATGGACACTGTATTTACGTACTCTGAGGCAGCTTAGTATGAAGAAAAAAGTAAAGTAAAAGGATCCATGAACAACTAAAAACAATTAAATAAATAGACAAAACATCAAAATAAATTAAATGAAAGTTTTTTCCTCAGTCTGAAAAAATATTGTTTCACTGTTTTGACATCCTCTGTCCCACTTCCAGGAGTTTTAGTTTAAGTTTTATTTGGTTGAGTTCAGGTTAGAGGTGAGCGGATCAATCCTAATATCGATAATATCGATACCAACGCTGGTATTGATATTGAACGATCCTTGTGTAAAAAGATCGATACTCAAGCTTTTTTCTCTCCTGCACGCACTGACTGCTGCGCATGCAGTAGTAAGTAAGGAAGTAAGTAAGTAAGTAAGTACATTTTATTTGTATAGCATAGCAGCCCAAAACCTAAGCAAAAGCTTGTGTAAAAAAGAAGGTCTTAAGTTGGCTTTTAAAAGTGTCAACAGAGTCCAGTGAGCGCAGAGAGAGCGGAAGACCATTCCAAAGTCTGGGAGCAACAGCCTGGAAGGATCGCTCTCCTCTGATTGAAAAACAGGTGCGTGGAACCATCAACAAATTTTGATCCACAGACCTCAACGCTCTGGCAGGGGCATAAGGCTGGATGAGGTCACAGATATAGGAAGGCGCCTGACTATGTAGAGCTCTAAAGGTTAAAACCAAAATTTTAAAATTGATCCTGTAGGACACTGGCAGCCAATGAAGCTCCTTTAAAATTGGGGAAATGTGAGTCCTCCTGTTGGCTTGTGTCAGAATTCTCGCTGCAGAGTTCTGTACCAACTGCAGTCGACGCAACTCCTTCTTGTTTAGACATGAAAACAAACTGTTACAATAGTCTAAACGTGTTGACACAAAAGCATGAATAATAAGCTCTAAATCATTTCGTGACACCATTTTCCTGAGCTTAGAGATGTTTCTTAGTTGAAAGAAGCAGTTCCTCATCAGCTGTTTACAGTGCTGTACTAAAGACATCTCTTTGTCAAAGATGACACCCAAGTTTTGAAGACTTGATTTTGCAGACTGGCCCAGGTCACCCAAGTACTGTTGAATACCTGGAATATGGGCATCAGGGGCAATAACCAATGTTTCTGTTTTGTCTGCATTGAGCTGAAGAAAGTTATTCCTTAGCCACTGTTTTTTTTCACTAAACAATGGAGGAAGGAATCGAGCTTCTTAATCTCAGATGGCTTAAAGGAACAGTAAAGCTGGATGTCATCTGCATATAACTGGTAAGAAACATCAGTGAATCTTTGAATGATCTTACCTAAAGGGATCAAATACAATAAAAACAAAATGGAGCCCAAAACAAAACCTTGAGGGACTCCACATAACAGGTTCGCAGACTCTGACCTTATCTGGTTAGCAGAAACGCTATAGCTACGCCCGGACAGATATGGGAAAAACCACCGAAGAACTGACCCCGACAGTCTGACATGATCCCTCAATCTACTCAGCAGGACCTGGTGGTCAACAGTATCAAAGGCAGAGGACAAATCCAAGCGTACTAACACAGTGCATTTCCCAGCATCAGCAGACATCATAATGTCGCTGGACACTTTCAGAAGAGCCGTTTCTGTAGAGTGTTGTCTACGAAAACCGGACTGAAACCTGTCGTGAATGTTATTCTGATCCAGGAAGAGTGTCAGTTGGTCTGAAACCACCCTCTCAAGGATCTTAGACAGGAATGGGAGCTTAGAAATAGGTCTAAAACTACTTAGCTCCATTTGATTTAAACCTGTTTTTTTTTCAGTAGAGGCAACACTATGGCATGCTTGAAAGCACTGGGAAACACACCGGTGGACAAAGAAAGATTTACCATTTTAGTAACACATGGACCAATTACCTCAAATACTTTAGAGAAGAGCCTGTAGGGAAGGATGTCCAATGAGCAAGAGGAAGGTTTCATCTTGTTCACCAATGCCGAAATGTCAGCAAGTGTCACAGCCCTAAATGAAGACCAAATGCTGGGAGCAGGCTCAATAACAGTAGAAGTACCACACAGGGAGGGTGGAATTTTATCTTTGATCAACTTGATTTTGTCAATGAAAAAACTCAAAAAGGCATTGCTGTCAGCCTCAGAAAACACAGGAGTAACTGAAGCAGCAGGACATACAAGAGAGTTGATTGTATCAAACAACACTCTGGGATTCTTCTTATTAACAGACACCAGCTGACGTATGTAGACAGAACGGGCACTCTCAGCCATTTTGTTATATGATAGAACCAGCTCCCTGAGATGAAGCCTGTGAACCTCAAGTTTAGAGGATTTCCACAGGCGTTCAGTCCTTCGACACAGTCTCTTAAGACTTAAGAGCTCTTCATTTATCCAAGGGCACTCATTTTTCTGTAAAGACACATTGTATTTAACAGGAGCCAACTGATCAAGAATAGTATCACAGTGTTGGTTAAAACACTGGATAAAATTGTCCACATCAAGGAAATCAGTGAACATACAAGGATTAAACATAGAAGAAAACATGCAGATTCATCAGAGTCTACTCTCTGTCTGTAAAAGCAGCGCTGCGCTGTGTCACACAACACAGAGCAGCGCACCGTCCCCCTCTGGTCTTTTTTTTGTTACGCAGTCACGTGGCTCAGGGGCACCAGCCAGTTTTGTTGTGGTGTGTTAATTTTGTTGTATTGTGGTTTGTTAGCCCTCTACCTCAGGATATTTTGTTTTAAGTTGTGTTGAGTGATATTTTTTAAACCAAAATGTTGATTGTGATAATAAAGTATTTTGTTGTCATGTACAATGTTTGGCGAAATTCTATCCTAGGTCTTTTGGATTCTTTTGGATCTATGAAGCTTAAATTTGAAAAAGTATCAGTATCGGTATCGATATTGGCGATACTGGGCCTGTATTTACTTGGTATCAGATCAATACCAAAATTCCCAGTATCGCAGACAGTTTACAAAAAAGTAAAGTATAAAGTACAGTTTATAGCATACTTGTAAGTGTACTATTTCAGTAATTCTTGGGTCTATATTGACCCACTTCTTAGTTTATGAATGAATGAATTTATTTATCCAGCACAGATAAGCAACAACAAAGACAATCACAAAACATAAAAAGAACAATGTACAGAGAAGCCTTGTGGCCGAAAGGGTGAAGGCAGAAGCAAGTCTTATAAGCACCCTCCCCTTATACCAGAAGGTTCCTCAGCTAAAATTCTTGCTCTGGTAGTCTGACTTCTGTCTTGACTCTTGTAGAGAAGAATAAACCAGAAGCCAACAAAAGCTGGAGTTTCTTTAACCTAACCAGACCCCACCTACAGAGAGGCTGACTGCTATAGGCTAGTGACTAAACAATAGCTCTAATTAGCACCTATTGTGCTCTAGTTAGCACTCTCCTAATGATGGGATGGAAGCCTCCCCTGATGGCTCCCTTGACGACTCTCTCCTGATGACGTGAATGACTCATTACCATGAACAAAAGACTGAAACTGCTTTGACCTGAGTACCACATTGTAAACAGGGGACAAAGCGTGTCTGAGACCCGCTCCTCGGTTAAGGCTGGGTTTCAACTGTTTTACAAAGAATGCTTCCTTGACACCTCTCTCAAACCATTTCTTCTCTCTGGCTAAGATTTTAACTCCCTTGTCCTCAAATGTGTGGTTAGTGTCTTTCAGGTGGAGATGAACTGCAGACTGAGGTCCACTGGCGCCTTCTCTGCGGTGCTGGTATAGCCTCTTGTGTAAAAGTTGCTTCGTCTTACCTATGTAGTGTTCATTACAGTTTTCCTGACATCTGATATGATACACTACATTGCTCTGTTTGTAACTAGGGATCCTGTCCTTAGGGTGAACTAATTTCTGTCTCAAGGTGTTGACTGGTTTAAAGTAAACTGGGATTTTGTGCTGTCTGAAGATCCTCTGTAGTTTTTCCCCTACTCCTGCTAAATGAGGGAGAGACACTCCTTCTTGTCTCCGCCTCCTGTGTATCTGGTCTCTTTATTTTCTGGGACTTCTGCACTTTGACCAGGGACCAACGTGGGTACCCACATACTGTGAGGGCTTTCCATACAAGTTGTTGTTCTTTAGCCCTTCTCTCTGCAGTTGTGGGCACCTATAGGGCTCTACAGGTCAGGGGCAGAGAAAGGAGCAGACCCAAACTAAGCAAGTTTTCGAGTGTGGGAAGAAACCGGCGTGCCTGGAGGAAACCCACCCAGACACAGGGAGAACATGCAAACTCCACACAGAAAGGCCTGGAATCGATCCCTTGACCTTCTTGCTGTGAGGCACCAGCACTAACCACTAATCCAGCTTGCCACCGGTCAGGTCATAGGATCACTGCAGTCGATCACTTTCTTTGTTGCGCGGATGATACGCTACAGTCTGCTCCTGTCCTTCTGTAAAGAAAGGTAGATTTGATGCTGCCCCATAATTAGCCAGTGAATCTGAAATTAGTTTTTTTAAAGAACAGGTTTAGTCCCTGCTGATTTAAAGCATGGAGTAACAGTACCAGCTGTAAGTGACAGATTAATAATAGTCAGCATAGAGGGTCCAAGTCAAGACCACAGCTCGTACTTAAACAATTTAGTTGGCAGTGGATCAAACAGATAAGTAGTATTTTAGTTATCCACAATTTGCAACAGAATACCAAGTGAGTTAGTGTCAAAATGGGTAAATGTTGGTTTTCTGTCACAGTTAATAAATACTTTAATTGTAGGATTATTCAGCATGACTGAAGTTTACTGAGATATTTGCTTTTCCTTTCTGACTAGCACACTAGATCCTACTGTTACCTAGAAAGCAAACTTTTATGTGGCCTTGAATCTTGAATAATATATGTTTGCTTGCTAGCTACTGCTAGCATTCGATGTTTGTTGTCGCTGCACGAACATGGTGGGTCCTCACTGCAAAACGCCAATTATGGGCTGTTCCTGCAAATTTGTGCAACATCTGGGGTGTGTGTGTCGAGTTCCTGCAGTGGAAACAGGCTCATGTTTCAATATGACCAAGATTACTGGAAAAGCAAACTTGCCTTTAAAGTATCAACATTATTGCATCATCTTCTTGCACTGCAAAAACTGACATCTAAGAAAGTAAAAAAAAAGACTTGTTTAAAGAAAATTTGGCTTAATTTTTGTCTAAATGGAAAAATAATCTTGTCAAGCATTTTTTACATAAGAAAAAAATGTCTTATTTTGGGAAAATGTTAATTTTCTTAATAATTTTTTCCAGCTAATATCAAGCTTTATCATATACCTATAAATGATACGCCAATATGATTGGATAAAACACTAAAGAATAAATAGCAATACACCCTTGTGATATTTTTCGCGGACCGGTAATATTTTTCATACCACCCGAGTAAAACCCACACCTGTAGAGCCCTACAGGTGCCCACAACTGCAGAGGGAAGGGCTAAAGAGCAACAACTTGTACGGAAAGCCCTCACAGTATGTGGGTACCCACGTTGGTCCCTGGACAAAGTGCAGAAGTCCCAGAAAACAAAGAGACCAGATAGACAGGAGATGGAGACAAGAAGAAGAGGAGTGTCTCTCCCTCATTTAGCAGGAGTAGGGGAAAAACTACAGAGGATCTTCAGACAGCACAAAATCCCAGTTTACTTTAAACCAGTCAACACCTTGAGACAGAAATTAGTTCACCCTAAGGACAGGATCCCTAGTTACAAACAGAGCAATGTAGTGTATCATATCAGATGTCAGATGAACACTACATAGGTGAGACGAAGCAACTTTTACACAAGAGGCTATACCAGCACCGCAGAGAGGTTGCCAGTGGACCTCAGTCTGCAGTTCATCTCCACCTGAAAGACACTAACCACACATTTGAGGACAAGGGAATTAAAATCTTAGCCAGAGAGAAGAAATGGTTTGAGAGAGGTGTCAAGGAACCATTCTTTGTAAAACAGTTGAAACCCAGCCTTAACCGAGGAGCGGGTCTCAGACACGCTTTGTCCCCTGTTTACAATGTGGTACTCAGGTCAAAGCAGTTTCAGTCTTTTGTTCATGGTAATGAGTCATTCACGTCATCAAGAGAGAGTCATCAAGGGAGCCATCAGGGGAGGCTTCCGTCCTGTCATTAGGAGAGTGTTAACTAGAGCACAATAGGTGCTAATTAGAGCTATTGTTTAGTCACTAGCCTATAGCAGTCAGCCTCTCGGTAGGTGGGGTCTGGTTAGGTTAAAAAACTCCAGCTTTTGTTGGCTTCTGGTTTATTCTTCTCTACAAGAGTCAAGACAGAAGTCAGACTACCAGAGCAAGAATTTTAGCTGAGGAAGCTTCTGTGATTTGAAGCGAAACGTCCTCACGTCAAGCAACCCAGTCCAGTCGAAGATTCAAGCTTCTCTACTATGGAAACCACCTGGACAACTGAGAGCCTACACAGAAATCATGACAACTATGCAAAAAAAAAGAAAAAAAGAAAAAGAAAACGAAAGTGCATGAACAATTTAACTTAATCACTGAAATTTCAAAACACAACCAAACAAGTAATAGTGAACAATGACAAAAATAGTAAACCTAATCCTTCAAACTTTAACGGATAAATATGTTCTTTTTGTAAAGCCTTTTAAAACCAACCAATGTACCAAGTATTTTAATATTATCAGGAAAATTATTCCAAATATTAACATCCCTGACAGAAACACAATGACTTTTAACAGTAGTACGGATCTTCAATTTCTCAATAATGTTTCTCTCACACTGTAGCTGGAGTCTCTCATTTTAAACAGATCCTAGACATGTTGAGACAAAAGCTTATCTTTGACTTTATACATAATCTGCATTGTAATATAATTAACCAAGTCCCAGAATTTTAAAATTTGCACACAAGCAAATAATGGATTTTGTTGTTTGGGCCGCTGAAGAGGAGGTACTGCTGGCCCACCACCACCAGTCGGCGCCCTGCTTGGAGTGCGGGCTTCAAGCATGAGAGGGTGCCCAGACAACAGAGAGTGACAGCTGTCACTCATTTACACCAGCTGTCACCAATCACCACCTTCCCTACAAAAGCCGGGTTATTACTCCACCTCCTCGCCGAGAAATCAGCTACCGTTTAAGGTAATTCTCTGCAAGTCATACTTTTTGAGACTAATTATTGTTCTGTGTGCAGCCGTATTCCTGAAGTCTGTCATAATTGGACTGGCGTGCAGTGAGAGTCTGCGCCGTCTTCGCCTCTCACTCCATCCAAGGAGCAACTGTCAGGAGCTGCACGGGTGATTCTGTATCGGAGGTGGAGGTTTTCCCTTCCTGAAGACCTGTGGGTGAAGGATTACTGGGTGTGTGGATACACACTCACCATTAACTGTTTTCATCTTCTGCCAGCAGTACCAGGGTCTGCAACAGAAGACGGTGACCACCTGGGGACTCAGGACTTGGCGGCTCCGGTGTTCTTCAGGCCGTTGGTGGTGGAAGCTGTGTGGGTCCCGGCTCTTCGATCACCAGAGGTCTCCTATCTTCGAGCCTGCCCGCACGTCACCTTGTGTTTAATTGGCATTATATATTTTTGTCTGTATCCAGTTGTGCGTTTCACAACATTAAATTGTTACTCTTTGTCTTATCCATTGTCCGTTCATTTGCGCCCCCTGTTGCGGGTCCGTGTTACGACACCTTCCCAACAGGATTTCTCGGCCATTCGTCATGGATCCCGAGGGGCGTCAACCACAGATTGAACAGCCAATGGAAGAACAAGGAGCGCAGGCATCAGCAGGAGGCGTGGTAAGTGATCTGCAGCAAATCCTTACCGCTTTCACCGCTCAGTTAAATCTGGTAGCCAAGCAGAATGCAGTCCTCAATCGGAGGGTGGAGGCTCTCACCGCCAGAGTGGAAGCACGCGACTCGAGCGCTGCTGCAGTGACTCCTCCTGCTGGCCCTGGGCCACATACAGACGTTCCACTGGCCGTTCAACAAACCCCCCCACTGTCCCCTGAAGCTTACATAAGCCCTCCAGAACCGTACGGAGGCTGTGTCGAAACGTGCGCAGACTTCTTAATGCAGTGTTCGCTCATTTTTGCACAGTGACCAGTTATGTACGCATCAGATGCCAGCCGGGTGGCTTATGTGATTAATTTGCTTCGAGGTGAGGCACGTGCCTGGGCTACGGCGCTTTGGGAACAGAATTCGTGGCTCCTGACGTCATATGCTGGGTTTGTACGGGAATTCAAACAGGTGTTTGATCATCCCAACAGAGGCGAGACCGCCTCGAGCGTGCTGCTGTCAATGAGACAGGGGCGCCGGAGCGCAGCTGATTATGCAGTCGACTTCCGCATCGCGGCTGCGAGGTCCGGCTGGAATAACGTTGCGCTCCGCACTGCCTTCGTAAACGGACTGTCTCCGGTCCTGAAGGAGCATCTTCTGGCTAAGGAGGAACCGCAAGATTTCGACGGGCTTATCAATTTGGTTATACGCTTAGACAACCAGTTGAATGAACACCGTCGGGAGCAGGCCGGGGGGCGTGGTCGGGCACAAGCCGTCCCTCTTTCCTCCGGGTCCGAAAGGGTGTCGTCGTCCCCACGTTCCACTGCCAGAGGGCTCCGTGTGGCAACAGCTCCCCCTGCTGACGAAGCTATGGACACGAGCAGGGCCAAATTAAAATCAAATATCAGACAAAGGAGGCTGGCCCACGGGGAGTGTTTTTTCTGTGGCTCTTGTGAGCACATGTTAAAAGACTGCCCCAAATGATCAAACTCCAACGCCCATCCTTAGGAACTGGGCTAAGGGTGGGCCATAATATGCACACGGGGAAAACCCATAAATCTGCACGAATCCCAGTAACAATCCTGAGTGGGGATTTAACCCTTCACGCCCCAGCACTGGTAGACACGGGGTCAGAAGGGAATCTGCTGGATAGCAGATGGGCAAGGGAAGTAGGGCTTCCTCTGGTAGCTCTGCCTTCACCATTGAAGGTGCGAGCACTAGATGGCACTCTACTCCCGTTAATTACACATCAGACACAGCCCGTGACCTTGGTTGTGTCTGGGAATCACAGGGAGGAGATCGTGTTTTTTGTGACGCCTTCTACCTCCCGAGTGATTTTGGGATTTCCATGGATGGTGAAGCACAATCCCTGGATTGATTGGCCGTCTGGGGTGGTGACGCAGTGGAGCGAAACCTGCCACCGGGAGTGTCTTGGATCCTCGGTTCCACCCGGAATCACAGCTAAAGAGGAGGTCAAAGTCCCCCCCAATCTGACGGCGGTGCCCGAGGTGTACCACGATCTTGCTGACGTCTTCAGCAAAGATCTGGCACTCACTCTTCCCCCGCACCGACCGTACGATTGTGCCATCGATTTGATCTCGGGCGCTGAGTACCCGTCCAGCAGATTGTACAACCTCTCACGTCCGGAACGCGAATCGATGGAGACCTACATCCGGGACTCCTTAGCCGCCGGGTTGATTCGGAACTCCACCTCCCCAATGGGTGCGGGTTTCTTTTTTTGTGGGTAAAAAAGACGGTGGACTCCGTCCATGCATTGACTACAGAGGGCTGAGCAAGATTACGGTTCACAATCGATACCCGTTGCCCCTGTTGGATTCGGTGTTCACGCCCCTGCATGGAGCCAAAATGTTCACCAAACTAGATCTTAGGAATGCGTACCACCTGGTTCGGATCCGGAAGGGAGACGAATGGAAGACGGCATTTAACACCCCGTTAGGTCACTTTGAGTACCTGGTCATGCCGTTCGGCCTCACTAATGCCCCCGCGATGTTCCAAGCATTGGTTAATGACGTCTTGCGGGACTTCCTGCACCGGTTTGTCTTCGTATATCTGGATGATATACTCATCTTTTCTCCGGACCCTGAGACTCATGTCCAGCATGTACGTCAGGTCCTGCAGCGGTTACTAGAGAACCGGTTGTTTGTGAAGGGCGAGAAGTGTGAGTTCCACCGCACGTCTTTGTCCTTCCTGGGGTTCATAATCTCCTCCAACTCCGTCGCCCCGGATCCGGCCAAGGTTGCGGCGGTGAGAGATTGGCCCCAACCAACAAGCCGTAGGAAGCTGCAACAGTTCCTCGGCTTTGCAAATTTCTACCGGAGGTTCATTAAAGGTTACAGTCAGGTTGTTAGCCCCCTGACTGCCCTGACCTCCAGTAAAGTCCCTTTCACCTGGTCGGATCGGTGCGAAGCCGCGTTTAGGGAGTTGAAACGCCGGTTTTCGTCTGCACCAGTTCTGGTGCAGCCTGATCCTACTCGCCAGTTCATAGTGGAGATGGACGCCTCTGACTCAGGGATAGGAGCCGTGCTGTCCCAGAGCGGGGAGTCCAACAAGGTTCTCCATCCATGTGCCTACTTTTCCCGCAGGTTGACCCCCGCTGAACGCAACTATGACGTGGGCAATCGGGAACTCCTCGCGGTGAAGGAGGCTCTTGAAGAGTGGAGACACCTGTTGGAGGGAGCTACGGTGCCTTTCATGGTTTTCACGGACCATCGGAACCTGGAGTACATCCGGACCGCCAAGCGGCTGAACCCCAGGCAAGCCCGCTGGTCCCTGTTCTTCGGACGCTTTGACTTCCGGATCACCTACCGTCCCGGGACTAGGAACCAACGATCCGACGCACTGTCCCGGGTGCACGAAGAGGAAGCCAAGGCCGAGTTGTCAGACCCCATCGAGACCATCATTCCCGAGTCCACTGTCGTGGCCACCCTCACCTGGGACGTGGAGAAGACCGTCCGGGAGGCCCTGGCAAGGAACCCGGACCCGGGGAACGGTCCTAAGAACAGACTCTATGTCCCACCAGAGGCCAGGGCTGCCGTCTTGGACTTCTGCCACGGATCCAAGTTCTCCTGTCATCCCGGAGTGCGTAGGACCGTGGCAGTGGTCCAGCAGCGCTTCTGGTGGGTGTCACTGGAAGCCGACATCCGGGACTATGTCCAGGCCTGTACCACCTGTGCTAGGGGCAAGGCGGATCACCATAAGATCAAGGGCCTCCTCCAGCCCCTGCCTGTGCCTCATCGCCCCTGGTCTCACATCGGCCTGGACTTCATCACTGGCCTCCCGCCGTCCCAGGGCAACACCGTCATCCTCACGATAGTGGACCGGTTCTCCAAGGCGGCCCACTTCGTGGTCCTTCCGAAGCTCCCGACGGCCCAGGAGACAGCAGACCTCCTGGTCCACCACGTCGTGCGTCTGCATGGGATACCATCGGACATCGTTTCGGATCGTGGTCCCCAGTTCTCCTCGCAGGTCTGGAGGAGTTTTTGTAAGGAACTGGGGGCCACCGTGAGTCTCTTGTCCGGGTATCACCCACAGACGAACGGCCAGGCAGAGCGGGCGAACCAGGAGTTGGAGCAGGCCCTCCGCTGCGTAACCTCCACGCATCCGGCGGCTTGGAGTGACCATCTGGCCTGGATCGAGTACGCCCACAATAGCCAAGTCTCATCAGCTACCGGCCTCTCCCCTTTTGAGGCGTGTTTGGGGTATCAGCCCCCATTGTTCCCACTTGTGGAGGGAGAGGTCGGGGTCCCCTCGGTCCAGGCCCACCTGCGGAGGTGCCGCCGGGTGTGGCGGACCGCCCGTTCTGCCCTGTTGCAGGCCCGGACGAGGGCTAAGGCCCATGCAGATCGCCGGCGTTCCCCGGCCCCTACATAGCAGCCTGGGCAGGAGGTGTGGTTATCAACTAAGGACATCCCACTTCAGGTTGAATCACAGAAACTCAAAGACCGGTTCATCGGACCTTTTTCCATAGTCAAGATCCTCAGCCCAGTGTTTCATGTCTCCAGATTGAAACCATACCATGCCTCACCACTCTGCACCCCTGGACCCGTACCACCTCCTGCCCGTATCATCGACGGGGAGCCGGCATGGACTGTTCGTCGGCTCCTGGATGTCCGTCGGAAGGGCCGGGGTTTTCAATACCTGGTGGACTGGGAGGGGTACGGACCCGAAGAACGCTCCTGGGTGAAGAGGAGCTTCATCCTGGACCCGGCCCTCCTGGCCGATTTCTACCGCCGACACCCGGACAAGCCTGGTCGGGCACCAGGAGGCGCCCGTTGAGGGGGGGGGGTCTTGTTGTGTGGGCCGCTGAAGAGGAGGTACTGCTGGCCCACCACCACCAGTCAGCGCCCTGCTTGGAGTGCGGGCTTCAAGCATGAGAGGGCGCCGAGACAACAGAGAGTGACAGCTGTCACTCATTTACACCAGCTGTCACCAATCACCGCCTTCCCTACAAAAGCCGGATTATTACTCCACCTCCTCGCCGAGAAATCAGCTACCGTTTAAGGTAATTCTCTGCAAGTCATACTTTTTGAGACTAATTATTGTTCTGTGTGCAGCCGTATTCCTGAAGTCTGTCATAATTGGATTGGCGTGCAGTGAGAGTCTGCGACGTCTTCGCCTCTCACTCCATCCAAGGAGCAACTGTCAGGAGCTGCACGGGTGATTCTGTATCGGACGTGGAGGTTTTCCCTCCCTGAAGACCTGTGGGTGAAGGATTACTGGGTGTGTGGATACACACTCACCATTAACTGTTTTCATCTTCTGCCAGCAGTACCAGGGTCTGCAACAGAAGACGGTGACCACCTGGGGACTCAGGACTTGGCGGCTCCGGTGTTCTTCAGGCCGTTGTTGGTGGAAGCTGTGTGGGTCCCGGCTCTTCGATCGCCAGAGGTCTCCTATCTTCGAGCCTGCCCGCACGTCACCTTGTGTTTAATTGGCATTATATATTTTTGTCTGTATCCAGTTGTGCGTTTCACAACATTAAATTGTTACTCTTTGTCTTATCCATTGTCCGTTCATTTGCGCCCCCTGTTGCGGGTCCGTGTTACGACACCTTCCCAACAGATTTGTTGGTTCTCGATATGGTTTATTACTGATAATTCTTATAGCTTTCTTTTGCAACAGAAAAACTGGTTTAGTATTAGTTCTATATGTATTTCCCCGACCCCAACACAATATGTCATATATAGTACACGTAATCCATAACATAAAGTGGTTAATGCATGTTGGGAGAGGAAGTCCTGGGCTATATATATAAACTATATATATATATCAATATATATATATATATATATATATATATAATATATATATATATATATATATATATATATATATAAATCAATATAAACACAAAGAAATTTTGTATCTGTTACAATTTCAATATCATGTAATAATAGATTTTTGCTTAAGATAAGTTATAAAAGTATACTTGTAAGCACACTTTAAATGTAAGAGTAGTAACATTTGTGTTAACAGGAAGTTTCATTTTTGCAGTAAAAGTGAGCTTACAAGTACTACTGTAGTTATACGAGGACTGTTAGAAAAGTAACGGACCTTTTTATTTTTTGCAAAAACTATATGGATTTGAATCATGTGTGATTGCATCAGCCAAGCTTGAACCTTCGTGCGCATGAGTGAGTTTTTTCACGCCTGTCGATTGCGTCATTCACCTGTGAGCACGCCTTGTGGGAGGAGTGGTCCAACCCCCTCGTCGGATTTTCATTGTCAGGAAATTGGCTGATCGACTGCCACTTTGCTTCATCAAATTTTTTCAGAAAGTGTGAGAGACAGCCAAGTGGAAACCATTTGGAAAATTCAGATGGCTTTCGGTGAAGATCTTATGGGGATCACAGAGATTAAAGACAATTACAACTGGATTAAAGACGGCCCACAGCGGCGGATGGCGTGCCGAGCGACGATTGATAGCCTCAAACGACCAGATCATTTCGAAAGTGAACGCTTTGTTGATCTGGGATGTCGTCTGACTACTAGAGAAATGGCAAGACAGCTGGACATAGCACTTTTTTGGCACATTCCACTGTTACAGGAGTTTTTGTAATGGAAAGAGGAGTGGAGAAATTCGCCACGGAGCTGCTAATGGCGCAGGACGAAAGCACCTCCGTGTTGGTCTCACAGGACAAGCCCTAACATGCCCAGCTCTTGCACCATTTGGGAAATTCAAACGGCTTTCGGTGGCTTTTCAGTCATGTGACTATCCGAGAAATGGTGGACGAGCTGGACATGCCACAACATGTCCTGTGAGGCTTCATCACGGCGTTGCTTTTTGTTGTGTGCTCTGCGCCTCCGTCCCGATGCGCGAATCCCTCCGCACGTCTTTTCATGACAAAAAACTCCTGTAACAGTGGAATGTGCCGTTCATTTCCAAAGTAAACGCTTTGTTGATCCGGGACGTCGTCTGACTACCACAGAAATGGCAGAAAAGTTTGACATCAGCACTTTTTCGGCATTAATAATTTCTTATGTGTCCAACCTTGTAGGTTGATGGTTAAAATTAAATTTGTTAGTTCAAACAAATGTTTGGGCCTGAAAACAGGTTGGTCTTATTTTTCTACTAAGGTTTGAACTTTGAGAGTGAGAGAGACACATGAGAGAAAAGTGAGAAAATGTTAATGCCTGTTTGAGAAAAGTGAATAAAGTGTGTAGTGAGGGGTTTTACAGCTTTAAAACGTCTATAGTAATTGTAAAAAATAATGCTGACTACTTCGCGGATTTCGCCTATCACGGGTTATTTTTAGAACGTAACTCCCGCGATAAACGAAGGACCACTGTATATGCCAAGTATAGTGAGATTTTTCAGCATACCTTTCAGTGTACGTCAACTATAGAGATTTTGTTTTGTGTACTTATCAGTATAAACAAAGTATACTTACAATATAATTTGTTAAGTATATATCTAATACGTTCAGAACAAGTAAATTGAAAGTATATTCACTTATTTTTAGCTTTAGAAACTACACTGTAAGGTACACTGTAAACTTGGATAAATGTTTTACTAAGGGCAGGTGCCCCTGTTAGCGTCTGTCTATGAACTGTGTGCGGCTTGAGCAGAATGCAGTCCTGTGATTTGTCAAACTTAGCTATGTGGGCAGAATACAGAGCTATGATTAGCTGAACTCTTCTATTTTGCTTGAGGTTTTTGTTTTTCCATATTTTTGAGTAACAAATCCTACCAGCCTACTTCGGCATTAAAATGTGTGACTGGTATCCAAAATGCATACAGATTGGCAGGTCTGGGAACCTTCCCTTCAATGGCTGACCTGCCATCTGTCACTGACTCGTCAAATGCAGTCCGTTTACTGAGACTCTGCTCGTCACTGTTTGGTTGTCTGTTAAGACGTTGGTCATTGCAACCACTGAAACCTATATGTTTGCTTAACAGCAACATTTCTGTCTCTGAATGTTTGATATTCTGTCTTGTGCTTCCACTTGTTATTTTGCTCGTGTTAGTATGGCCAAAGCAGATGATCACCCCACTGAGTCTGGTCTGCTCAAGGTTTCTTAAACATCTCTCTTTTTTTCATGACTACTTTTTCGGAGTGCTTGCTCAGGGGGTGTGTAAGGTTAGACCTAGTGCCTTGGTGAGACTTGTGTTGTGATTTGGCACTGTATAAATAAAGTGATTTAATCCGTTAAAGCTACAGTGTATAATAATTAGTAGTGTTTATTCACAGGAATGGAGTGTCATTCCCGGTCTTCTGTTCATTTGTGTATAATTGCCTACAACAACAAAGTGACATGCCTTTGTAAGCTTAGAATAAGTCCTACTTATCTACATGGGCCCCCTCATGGAGACCACTGTGTTGCAGCACCATGTTGATACAGAAGCCCAAAAGGGACATGTTTACACCGTCTTTCTCATTTTGCAGTGCAGCCGTAAAACTGAAGCGATTGCTCCCCTATACACTGACTACTGGTTGCTAGTGGAGACTAACTAGTTTGAAAACCCTCATTTTTGTGAAATTTAGGACCATAGATATCACGAATCATACGGGAAGGCAAGGCCCCACAAATCCCTGTCACCAAAAAGTGTGGACATGAAAGGACTCAAAATCATGCACTGCAATCTGCAACCTCACCACTAGATGACACTAAATCCTGCATACTGTAGCTTTAATATGTGTGCACTGATCTGCTTTGTTTCGAGAAGAATAAGTTGCACAAAATAATCCTTTTATAACACATACTATCAAGGCCTTGGTGGCACCACAACATAACCATCTAGAAATGGCGTGTGTGGCATACACACACACATTTGTGTTAGTGTACAGAAGGTGCAACAAACGTATTGTAAAGCCAAACGACAACAACATTCGAGCAGAAGAAAATGACACCACGACAACCCACAAATCACCGCTCACACAGCTGAGGCCTGGAGACGGTCTCCAACACAAATGATGTGAAACCAGAGGCCAACACTTAGCACCAGACTCTACAGCTTCTGAGGGCACTTTGTCACAGATCTACAGCTGACTGTAAGCCTGGGGACACTATTTAGTACGAGCCCTTAAAGTCCCAGGGTGTTCCCGGGTTTGTTCTCAGGCAGCCAAGGAGGGGAAGGAATGAGACGTGTTGAGGGAGGGGACAAGAAGTCCTCGGAGGAAAGACATGCGTTGATCCCTTATTGCAAAGCATGACCTTTATGGAGGGAAGATCTAGGGGGCGGCTGAGGAACCTCCTTCCTCAATCTAAGATGTCCTGTAGGATTAATTAACCCCATTCTCCCATTAGGCCTGTGGGATGGTGTCTGACAGAGCAGTCCGACTGCCTTACCCTGTATCTACAGTCTCTACCAGGTGTGTGCATTTGTTGCTGACTTTGTTGCAGGAGAGTATCTTTAAAAAAATAAGCGCACAAGACGCTTGTCCGCATTGTGAAGATATGTTGTGTTTAGCCAGTGAAACAAATGGAATTAGTGGCACAGATCACAAACAGCTGTTTGATGTCACTAATGATGTGTCGGGGCGGGGGGGGGGGGGGGGGGGGGGCTGCCATGTGCTGATCGACTATAGATGAATGTCTGTATGACGTGATAAATGTCATATTCCCAAAAGAGAACGCACAAATTCAACAGTCTTTGCTAAATCTGGACCATTAATGTCAATCATTCGGACGGCTACAGAAAGCCGGAGGGCGCCAGCTCGCACAATGAGCGCCGATCCCTGCAGCCTCATGATGGCGCTCCCCAGACAGTCCAGTTTTCCAGCTCCAGCTAATCTTCTTTTCATGGTCTTCATTACGACCTGTCAGGACATAAATTGACAGTAAATTGCCGTGTTTATTAACACGCCGCTAAAACGCACCCCTTAACTGCTTTGCACCCCCTCGTGCAAATGTTAACGTTTAACAGTGACCAAGAGGATCAATTAAGGCATGACATGAAACGATGCTGTAGCCAAAACAAATCTCCTCTCATGCACATGTGCGCGCACGCACATACACATGCCCCCCCCCCCCCCCCACACACACACACACAAGGCCTCACGATCACAGTTCCACCTTAATGTGCCTCCTCAAACATTATGTCCTCTGTTGATGACTCCCTTTGAAGACCTATTCAGACAGACACTCGCTTGCTGCATATTTGCAGCTTGAGTAGCGACGGGAAGGGCCATGCTTCACGGAGCACTGCTTCGGCAGAGTTTTGAGACTTGCCGTGGCCTTTGCCATATAACACAGTAATTACTAGATCAAATCTGTTCAAATCGAGGCAACGCTGTTCTGTGATCCCTCCTATACTAATCAGCATGTTGAGGTATGGCTGTGCGACTATAAATTGCTGACTTAATTAAAACCAGGACCTCTCTGTCATCTAATTACAGGGAGAAAAGGTTATTGCTTCGATGCAATTTTCCAAATACGATTCCTTCACAGTTATTAAAGGCTCAGGCATCGTTTATTGTTTCAGATTTTTCAATATGGAAATGGCCTTGGTGACAGACGTAATGACTCGGGGAAAACGCTTCATCTCGATAGTGGCCTGGCACGGCCATTTGTCTAAGATAAGTGGAGCGGACAGGAATGGCGAAATGTCATGGGAGGCGTCCCATGATTGCTTCCACTTTACAGTTGTCATTAAACAGAGCAAAGGTTTCTTTTCTCCTGTGTGGCAGCAATGCGAAGTTTATTCATCTTTCTGGAATAGTGGGGCCACTGACTTATTATAACTGTGACGATTCACAAGGAAGTGAGAAAAGCACGGAGTAATTGCGTGATGACAGACATTTTAATCCCTATTATTGTTCTCTGAAAGTCAAATTTTACTTCAGCTCCTCAACAAACCTCACGAAACACCTAAAACATGAAGGATCGTTAAAGGAAAGAGGAAACATCAGTCATATTGCTTGTGAATAGTGAAGGAAACAATCGCAACAGGTCAGGTCCAGGAGCATGCACTTGTGCCATACGTTGCCAGATCCACCACACCACAGAATTGCAGACAACCACCCAGCCAGACAACCGACCTGCCAACCACCCCTCAAAAGTAACATTATATGTGTAGCAGGCAGATGAAACGTGGGCGTCCCCTTGGTCTTCTCCAGCCGCCGGAGTCCTCAGCACTGTCGCCTGTGTGCTGGATCATGTCCAGAGAAACATGCCACATGACCAAGCTGTCATAGCTGAAGTTCACTCACGGTGTAAGCAGTGACACTCTCCGTCTGAGTCTTTCTAAGTAACGGCTCATTTCACGTCACTCCAGTGATACTCAAGAATCCACCAAAGAAACCGAGCAACTTAGGTCACTGGT
Organism: Thalassophryne amazonica; assembly: GCF_902500255.1. NCBI lineage: Eukaryota > Metazoa > Chordata > Actinopteri > Batrachoidiformes > Batrachoididae > Thalassophryne > Thalassophryne amazonica. The sequence goes on from NC_047104.1 coordinate 86,253,993, forward strand.
TAGCATCCAATTCCACTAAGACAGGAGGACCAGGACCCAAAAGACTTGGATCTTCATTCTCTTGCAAAGACATCAAGATCACCAAACACCTCTGTCCAACAACCTCATAACTCCATAAGCTCTGCCTAGGCATGTCTCAATTTCAAAGGTTGATAGCCAAAGAGTATTACCAAAGAGTACAGGAGTTCCAAGAAGCAAAGCTCAATAGAATGACCCATAGCAACAGATTTTCCCATGGCTACATTCTGCCGCCACCATGTTGGACTGTTAAGAACCCGTCAGACCATATGATGTGGTTGTCGAAAGAAACCAAGATCACCACAACTGTTACAGGTTTGAACTCTTTTTTTTTTCTTTTCCTCATACTTTGATGTAACAAAAACCCCTTAAAACACTTTTACTAAGATAACTGCCATTGAATGATGGCAAACTGAAGTATTTTGCTATTAATTATGCCAAGGATGCTACTCACCTTGTAATGGCTTGAGCACGGCTTCTTTGTAAAGCACAATTTTAAAAAAAGGTATGGATAGAATCTCTATTTATTAAATCCACTCACATGAAAAGATTAACTCAGTTACTCATTGGAAATCATCCAACAGGCCAAGCTACCAAAAAAGGGACCCACATATTTTAACTAGAAACACATTAATGGAAATGTCACTTAGCCAGGAATAATATTTATATATGTACCGTCCTGAATGTTCTTTCATAGTGGACAGTAAATAATAACATTTTATACGAAGTATAAGAATAAACTGCAAAACACCTACATAGTTGTGTGCGTGAACTCCAGGTGTACAAATTTATAAAATGAGTAGCTCACTTAAAAACACAAACAAACAATCCAGCAGTTGTAGGTGTCATGATTGGACTGTGGGGTTTTTTTTTGTCAGGGTTTGGGTTATGTTTTTTGTTTTTGTTTTTGTTTTTTTTTTGTTTTTTTTTTTTTTTGCTGCTGTCGTTTATATTCATGATTGAGGTTTTTGTGTGGGATTTCTCTTGTCATGTGTCTGGGTGTTTGGTGTTGGGCGTTTTCCTCCACTCCTCCCTCATGTTTGCCACACCCCATTCTAGATGCTTCCGCCACACCTGTCCTGCATTTCCTGCTGATCACCTCCCCTTTATAAGTTGTACCTTTTCCCTCACTTCCTTGTGAAATCATCATGCCTTGTGCCTTTGTTTGAGTGTTTCTTCAGTGAGTTTTGTCCTGTACCTGCCTTGCCATGTTTTGACCTGCTTGCCTGTGTTTTGGACCCTGTTTTTGCCTCATGCTTTGGATACTGTTCCTTGTTGCTGCCGGTCTTGTTGTGTACTGAACCCTGCTGAAACACTCATTAAACCCTGTCGAACTCACAGCTCCAATGTCTGAGTCCTGCAGTTGTGTCCAACCACCTTGCACCACTGAGTCTGACAAGTAGACAGGGCAACACCAAGCAATCAGTAGCTTACGTGTACACTGCATAAAAGCTGTGAGTTTTACACATTCACAACGTAGTTCATAAATAAAATAAGTACATTAGTCTTACACACCTCTCTGCAGCTTCTCTCCCCCTGCCATCCCCTCATTACCCCATCCCCGTAGAGACGGTGTCTGCTCCCAGACCACCAATAACCAGCAAAAATCTATTTAAGCATAAAAATTCAAAAAGAAAAAATAATATAGCACCTTCAACTGCACCACAGACTAAAACAGTTAAATGTGGTCTATTAAACATTAGGTCTCTCTCTTCTAAGTCCCTGTTAGTAAATGATATAATAATTGATCAACATATTGATTTATTCTGCCTTACAGAAACCTGGTTACAGCAGGATGAATATGTTAGTTTAAATGAGTCAACACCCCTGAGTCACACTAACTGCCAGAATGCTCGTAGCACGGGCCGAGGCGGAGGATTAGCAGCAATCTTCCATTCCAGCTTATTAATTAATCAAAAACCCAGACAGAGCTTTAATTCATTTGAAAGCTTGACTCTTAGTCTTGTCCATCCAAATTGGAAGTCCCAAAAACCAGTTTTATTTGTTATTATCTATCGTCCACCTGGTCGTTACTGTGAGTTTCTCTGTGAATTTTCAGACCTTTTGTCTGACTTAGTGCTTAGCTCAGATAAGATAATTATAGTGGGTGATTTTAACATCCACACAGATGCTGAGAATGATAGCCTCAACACTGCATTTAATCTATTATTAGACTCAATTGGCTTTGCTCAAAATGTAAATGAGTCCACCCACCACTTTAATCATATCTTAGATCTTGTTCTGACTTATGGTATGGAAATTGAAGACTTAACAGTATTCCCTGAAAACTCCCTTCTGTCTGATCATTTCTTAATAACATTTACATTTACTCTGATGGACTACCCAGCAGTGGGGAATACGTTTCATTACACTAGAAGTCTTTCAGAAAGCGCTGTAACTAGGTTTAAGGATATGATTCCTTCTTTATGTTCTCTAATGCCATATACCAACACAGTGCAGAGTAGCTACCTAAACTCTGTAAGTGAGATAGAGTATCTCGTCAATAGTTTTACATCCTCATTGAAGACAACTTTGGATGCTGTAGCTCCTCTGAAAAAGAGAGCTTTAAATCAGAAGTGTCTGACTCCGTGGTATAACTCACAAACTCGCAGCTTAAAGCAGATAACCCGTAAGTTGGAGAGGAAATGGCATCTCACTAATTTAGAAGATCTTCACTTAGCCTGGAAAAAGAGTCTGTTGCTCTATAAAAAAGCCCTCTGTAAAGCTAGGACATCTTACTACTCATCACTAATTGAAGAAAATAAGAACAACCCCAGGTTTCTTTTCAGCACTGTAGCCAGGCTGACAAAGAGTCAGAGCTCTACTGAGCCGAGTATTCCTTTAACTTTAACTAGTAATGACTTCATGACTTTCTTTGCTAATAAAATTTTAACTATTAGAGAAAAAATTACTCATAACCTTCCCAAAGACGTATCGTTATCTTTGGCTGCTTTCAATGATGCCGGTATTTGGTTAGACTCTTTCTCTCAGATTGTTCTGTCTGAGTTATTTTCATTAGTTACTTCATCCAAACCATCAACATGTCTATTAGACCCCATTCCTACCAGGCTGCTCAAGGAAGCCCTACCATTATTTAATGCTTCGATCTTAAATATGATCAATCTATCTTTATTAGTTGGCTATGTACCACAGGCTTTTAAGGTGGCAGTAATTAAACCATTACTTAAAAAGCCATCACTTGACCCAGCTATCTTAGCTAATTATAGGCCAATCTCCAACCTTCCTTTTCTCTCAAAAATTCTTGAAAGGGTAGTTGTAAAACAGCTAACTGATCATCTGCAGAGGAATGGTCTATTTGAAGAGTTTTAGTCAGGTTTTAGAATTCATCATAGTACAGAAACAGCATTAGTGAAGGTTACAAATGATCTTCTTATGGCCTCAGACAGTGGACTCATCTCTGTGCTTGTTCTGTTAGACCTCAGTGCTGCTTTTGATACTGTTGACCATAAAATTTTATTACAGAGATTAGAGCATGCCATAGGTATTAAAGGCGCTGCGCTGCGGTGGTTTAAATCATATTTATGTAATAGATTACAATTTGTTCATGTAAATGGGGAATCTTCTTCACAGACTAAGGTTAATTATGGAGTTCCACAAGGTTCTGTGCTAGGACCAATTTTATTCACTTTATACATGCTTCCCTTAGGCAGTATTATTAGACGGCATTGCTTAAATTTTCATTGTTACGCAGATGATACCCAGCTTTATCTATCCATGAAGCCAGAGGACACACACCAATTAGCTAAACTGCAGGATTGTCTTACAGACATAAAGACATGGATGACCTCTAATTTCCTGCTTTTAAACTCAGATAAAACTGAAGTTATTGTACTTGGCCCCACAAATCTTAGAAACATGGTGTCTAACCAAATCCTTACTCTGGATGGCATTACCCTGACCTCTAGTAATACTGTGAGAAATCTTGGAGCCATTTTTGATCAGGATATGTCATTCAAAGTGCATATTAAACAAATATGTAGGACTGCTTTTTTGCATTTACGCAATATCTCTAAAATTAGAAAGGTCTTGTCTCAGAGTGATGCTGAAAAACTAATTCATGCATTTATTTCCTCTAGGCTGGACTATTGTAATTCATTATTATCAGGTTGTCCTAAAAGTTCCCTGAAAAGCCTTCAGTTAATTCAAAATGCTGCAGCTAGAGTACTAACGGGGACTAGAAGGAGAGAGCATATCTCACCCATATTGGCCTCTTTTCATTGGCTTCCTGTTAATTCTAGAATAGAATTTAAAATTCTTCTTCTTACTTATAAGGTTTTGAATAATCAGGTCCCATCTTATCTTAGGGACCTCATAGTACCATATCACCCCAATAGAGCGCTTCGCTCTCAGACTGCAGGCTTACTTGTAGTTCCTAGGGTTTGTAAGAGTAGAATGGGAGGCAGAGCCTTCAGCTTTCAGGCTCCTCTCCTGTGGAACCAGCTCCCAATTCAGATCAGGGAGACAGACACCCTCTCTACTTTTAAGATTAGGCTTAAAACTTTCCTTTTTGCTAAAGCTTATAGTTAGGGCTGGATCAGGTGACCCTGAACCATCCCTTAGTTATGCTGCTATAGACTTAGACTCCTGGGGGGTTCCCATGATGCACTGAGTGTTTCTTTCTCTTTTTGCTCTGTATGCACCACTCTGCATTTAGTCATTAGTGATTGATCTCTGCTCCCCTCCACAGCATGTCTTTTTCCTGGTTCTCTCCCTCAGCCCCAACCAGTCCCAGCAGAAGACTGCCCCTCCCTGAGCCTGGTTCTGCTGGAGGTTTCTTCCTGTTAAAAGGGAGTTTTTCCTTCCCACTGTTGCCAAGTGCTTGCTCACAGGGGGTCGTTTTGACCGTTGGGGTTTTTACGTAATTATTGTATGGCCTTGCCTTACAATATAAAGCGCCTTGGGGCAACTGTTTGTTGTGATTTGGCGCTATATAAAAAAAAAAAGAAAAAAGAAAATATATTTACTATATATTATATATTATATATTAATACATGGGTAGCCTTAACACATTTATAACATGTATCGAGCCCCGTGATGCCCCAGTCAAACCAAACCAAACTGTTAGTGTAAACTGTACACATGTCAACATCTTGCATGTGTGGTGACATCTGTCCATATTGCTGATGATAAGCTCAACAGTCCAAGATGGTGGCAGCGTGTCCGCAGTGCCTGTAGTGGCTGTTGTCCAAAATGCATCAGAACTTTGCCTCTTGCGACTTTTATACTCCATAACATCAGTGCTGAGACAAGTGAATGTCTCTACACACTTTCACTACATACAGTCAGACCTCAAATGAATGACTTCAGGAAGCCATTGAAAGCCTTGATGTTAGTCTTGATCCAGGACAGTCACAAAATCAGGTGCTCTGATTCCTTCCTGAAGTGATACTATTAGAGTATATCTACTTATTCCACTACAATGTCAATCAATTTATGTTTTTTTTTTTAAATAAAGAAAACTGAGAGAAATGAACTTAAGAATCATGGTGAAGACAACAAAGCTTTGCAGTCTATCCATAGATGATGTGACTGTAGCTGCAAAGGTCACATCCACAATCAATATCATTTTTGGTTTTTATCATTTTATTTTTTATAAATATTAGAATTCCATGCACACTTCAAGTGCCAAGCTTCACCTGTCTGTAGCCACAGAATCCTACTATTCATTTTCACAGCCATGCATTTATTTTCTTCACCTGATGATCACATTTGCCTGCAATGGCCCCATCAACTGCAACACTATTTAGGCCAACATTCACACAAATGAAGAGGTGTACTGTTTCTGTCCTCAAATGTACAGCAAAGTATCATACTGTGATTTATATTTGTGAACAGTTATGGCAGAGATCATTGATATTGATCTGTACCCTGTGACTGTAATTCTCAATAACAAGGTTGCAGCTTTCTAAACACCATCCTGTCAGTACTACACACTTCATCAGCTCCACACAAAAACCTTTGTCAGCTTGATCAGCCTGACAGTGAGTGAACACAGAAACACTCAGCACTGGGTGACGCCCTCCAACACACAGACAAATAGGGTGTCATTTTTGTACCCAAAGGTATAGCTGAGGAGTGCAAACATCTCAAGTTTATAGAATTGTCCAGGGCTACTGTCTCCAGGCCACCACATCCTCTGGTTGGAGGTGAGAAAATTGAGAGGCAGACATGTAACCAGAGGATCCTTGGCTCGATTTGCTATAAGACAAGGTGCCATTATCTAAGGGTCTAACCCCCAAGCTGCTCTCAGTGTGCAGTTGAGCATCTTGCATGGTAGCACTATGACATCAGTGTGTCATTGTATGTGTGAATGTGAGGGATCATTGTAATGACGCATTGAGCATCTGCATTAGATGGAATTTTACTTATGTTTGAGCTTTTAAAATGTTAGTGACTGACTCCTCATAACCAAATGTCAGTACGTGTGGGCATTTTCTCCTGTCCACAGAAAACAGTGCACCTCACCCTTTACAGACTTCCTGCAGGTGGTGAGCCCACACGGAGGTGACAGGTCTTGCAGTTGTAGACCTGGTCACCAGGCAATTGTCTGCAAGCCTGCTCCCTCCTGCCTCCAGGCCTGGCACCAGAATGAGGCACCAGCATCCTTAATCTAGGTGAGGTGACTCCATCCCTATGTGTGTCCATCATAAAGGGTCTACTGAAGGGATCACTAACCCTGTTCCTGGAGAGCAACTGCCCTGCATGTTTTCCACATCTACCTACTCAAGTCACACCTGATTTTTTTAAATTGGTATTTTCCAGCTTTTGATTGGCTGAGAACACCTGATAGAGTTAATTGCTTAGGAGTGCAACAGGGAGAGTTAGAAAACATGCAGGGCGAGTGGTCTCCAGGAACAGGGTTGGTGACACCTGGTCTGTTGGTGGCAATCCAGGGAGGAGTCAAATGGCTGAAAAACGATGAATTGTCCCTCTGGGTCAGAGGAGAGTTACTGCCCCAAGTGGATCTCGGGGTCTTGTTCACGAGTGGGGGTAAGTTGGAGTGTGAGATCAATAAACGGATTGGGGCGGCATCTGACGTTTTACAGACACTGTACCAGACCATTGTGGTGAAGAAGGAGCTGAACCAGAAGACGAGGCTCTCAATTTACCAGTCGATTTATGCTCCTATCCTCACCTTTGGTCATGAACTTTTGGTAATGACTGAAAGAATAAGATCGCAAACACAAGTGGTGCAAATGAGATTCCTACATTGGGTATCTGGGCTTTCACTCCTGGACAGGGTGAGAAGCTCAACTATCTGGGACGGACTCAAATAGAGCCGCTACTTCTTCTCATCGTAAGGAGCTGGCTGAGGTGGTTCGAGCATTTGGAGAAGACTGCCCATGGTCTTCTCCCAAGACAGGTCTTCCAGGCACTTCAAAGTGGGAGGAGGCCCTGAGGAAGACCCAGGGCAGGCTCAAGGGATTATGTTTCCCAGATGGGTTAGGAAAGCCTCTGGATGCCCCGGGAAGAGTTACAGAACTTGGCTGAGGATAGAGAAGTGTGGGATAAGCTGCTTGGTCTGCTGCCACCATGACCTTCACCTACTTAGAAAGATGAGAGAGGTCTGTAATTTTCAACATACTGTAGGTACACTTCACCTGTGAGAGACAAAACGAGAAAAAAAAAAAAATCCAGGAATTTTAAAGAATTTATTTGTAAATTATGGTGGAAAATAAATATTTGGTCAATAATAAAAGTTCAACTCAGTACTTTGTAATATAATCTTTGATGGCAATGACAGAGGTCAAATGCTTCCTGTAAGTCTTCACCAGGTTTGCACACACTGTTGCTGGTATTTTGGCCCATTCCCCCATGCAGATCTTCTCTAGAGCAGTGATGTTTTGGGGCTGTCGCTGGGCAACACGGACTTTCAACTCCCTCAAGAAATTTTCTATGGGGTTGAGGTCTGAGACTGGCTCGGCCACTGCAGGACCTTGAAATGCTATTTACGGAGCCACTCCTTTGTTGCCCGAGCAGTGTGTTTGGGATCATTGTCATGCTGGAAGACCCAGCCACGTTGCATCTTCAATGCTCTCACTAATGGAAGGAGGTTTTGGCTTAAAATCTCATGATACATGGCTCCGTTCATTCCTTTCTTAACACAGATCAGTCGTCCTGTCCCCTTTGCAGAAAAACAGCAAACAGCAGCAACATGTTTCCACCCCCATGCTTCACAGTAGATATGGTGTTCTTGGAATGCAACTCAGCATTCTTCATCCTCCAAACACGATGAGTTGAGTTTTTACCAAAATGTTCTATTTTGGTTTCATCTGACCATATGATATTCTCCCAATCCTCTTCTGGATCATCCATATGCTCTCTGGCAAACTTCAGATGGGCCTGGACATGTACTGGCTTAAGCAGGGGGACACACCTGGCACTGCAGGATTTGAGTCCTTCTCTGTGTAGTGTGTAGCCTTTGTTACTTTGGTCCCAGCTCTCTGCAGGTCATTCATCAGGTCCCTCCGTGTAGTTCTGGGATTTTTGTTCACCGTTCTCATGATCATTTTGACCCCACGGGATGACATCTTGTGTGGAGCCCCAGATCGAGGGAGATTATCAATGGTCTTGTATGTCTTCCATTTTCTTACAATTGCTCCCACAGTTGATTTATTCACACCAACCTGCTTGACTATTGTAGATTCACTCTTCCCAGCCTGGTGCACATCTACAGTCTTCTTCCTGGTGTCCTTCGACAGCTCTTTGGTCTTGGTCATGGTTGAGTTTGGAGTCTGACTGTTTGAGGCTGTGGACAGGTGTCTTTTATACAGATAAGTTCCAACAGATGTCATTAATACAGGTAACAGGTGGAGGTCAGAAGAACTTCTTAAAGAAGAAGTTACGGGTCTGTGAGAGCCAGAAATCTTTCTTGTTTGTGGGTGACCAGATACTTATTTTCTACCGTGGTTTACAATTAAATTCTTAAAAAATCCTACAATGTGATTTTCTGGATTTTTTTTTCCTCATTTTGTGTCTCATAGTAGAAGTGTACCTATGATGAAAATTACAGACCTCTCTCATCTTTCTAAGTAGGAAACTTGCACAATCAGTGGCTGACTAAATACTTGTTTACCCCACTGTATATATAGATGGCAGGTCGCTTAAGGAATTGCCAGCAATCTTGTTGCACTCATTTCCAATACGATGCAGACGGTTTTTGTTTTTCAAAGTTAAAAACCCATACCAGCAGATTAAAGAAAAGGTAAGAACAGATTCAATAAAACAGCAATTAAACATATTCATAAAAGTGCTGTCCACATTAAAATGCCTGAGTTTACAGTAAAAATGCATGCGTTGGTGAGCTTTCTTGCACATCTGGTCAAGCTGATGCTCAAAGGTTAATCCACTGTCAATAAAGGTTCCAAGGTATTTATAGTTCTGTACACCTTCCACAGCCAGTCCATTAATAACTACAGGAGAAATGTCATTCTGCTTTTTCCTAAAATCATTTATCATCTCTTTAGTTTTGTTCACGTTGATATCTAAAAAGGACAATTTACACCAGCTGATAAAATCTGACACCACAGGGCCATGGTCTTCATCATGTGAATTTAAAAGAGACACAATGACAGAATCGTCAGCAAATTTAACAATAAGGTGCTCTTGATGTTGACTTTGACATATGTTGGTATATAGAACAAATAAAAGAGGTGAAAGGACACAACCCTATGGTGAACCAGTGGAAGAAATAAGAGCATCAGATAAAACATCATTGAATCTAAACCGTTGAGATCTGATAGTTAAAAAATCCATGAGCCAGCATAAAATTCCTGGGTCAATGTTGTGCTCATTTTTAACCTCTCTGCTAGAATGTGTGGCTGTATGCATTTAAAAGCAGAAGAAAAATCAATGATTGAAAGACGTATAAAGATTTTAGCCTTTGTACGTCTAAATGTGCAATTACTGTATTCAGTAAAGTGCATAGTGCATCATCAGTTCCTCTACCTGACCTGTATGCAAATTGAAGAGAATCCAAATCATCTTTGACAAAGTATAAAAGAGCATTTTTCACATTTTTTCAAATGTCTTCATCACTAAGTGCAACAAGCCTATATTCGTTAAGCTGCTTAGGTGCACTGCTTTTTGGCACAGGAAAAATTAAGGAGTCTTTCCATAAAATGGAGACCTTGTGGAGATAAAGATAACATTCAAAGATGAAAGAGAAGATCTCTGCCAGCTAATCAGCACAGTTCCTGAATGTGGCCACCAATGCCATCAGGGCCTGGACTTTTCCTCTCCTTTGTGGTCCTGAAAAGCCTTTGAACCACGTCCTTACTGACATAAGGATGTGGTTCTGCACCGGACAGTCAATGGAGATCTATTAACTTGTCAGCAACCTCTCACTCTCTAAATAGCAGCCACCAAGTTCCAACACACCCTGGTTCTTAAAGGGGATGACAAATGATAATATGATTAGTTTTTTTTTTCACAGCATGACAAACACACAACCATATCTAATCAAATTACTACATAAAACACCATTTGCACCGTGCGCTGCTTGATGATCCGATTACATGCCCTTTAAACAGTGGCGTTAGAAACCCTCCAAATTGTACAATTTCAAGGAGCAAATTGAAAATACGCTTAATGGAATAAATGTATTTGGGAAGATAAAAACAATGGAAATATTGCAAAAATGTTTTTAGGTTTATATGAGGTGGTTTTTACAGGCCAATCGAAAAAGCCTTATTTTGATAAACTGCAATGGAAACTGTTTTCTGTTATTTCAGGTCACATGACGTACAGAAAGAGTCACATGACTCTAAAATTCAAGAGATGGAGAACTTGTTAAGCTTTATAAGAGTTGATTTTTTTTTCAGCAATGCAATATTAGATACAAAAAATATAAATTTAAAAAACAAAACGCAATATTTATCAAGACCTACCGATCCTTCACCATGACTATTGGAATTAAAGTTCTTGTGAGAGCCTCCGTCAAATATGACAGTGATCACAAGAGGACAAAACCCAGCAGAGAGGAACAGTAGTCGCCAGTAAGCCAATATTGATCAGTATGTCTGGTATTTATATTGTGTATTTATATTTGTAAACTGTTTTTCTTTTTTACTTTCACTTTTGATACTCTGTATGCTTCTTACCCTGTGTGCTGCTATACAATGCTGCTGGAATCTCAATTTCCCTGAGGAAGTCTTTCCAAGGAATCAATAAATTTCTATCTAATGTAATCTAAAATTTAATGATGCAATAGAAACACTGTCATTTCGCATTTTTTTTAATCGAGATTGTGAAAATATTGCTACCTGTTTCCACAAATCTGTTAAGGAAACCCAGCTTCTGCCCAAAAGCCTGGCAATCCTGGTCTTGTGTTGGTAAAACCTGCACCTTTAGGTCAACAAGCAATTGTGAATTTCTACGTCTGTGTGCAAGAGTTGGTTTTGAATCTCAAATGAATTCTTTTTAAAACATAAATAAATAAATAAATAAATAAAAACAGTCCTAACTATAAGTTTAAGATCTCAGCTACTTAAACAAATTTACATGTTCAGATTAACATTTTACTCTATAACAGGTTTTAATGCTCGTGTTACACAAAACCCAAAACAGTAAATTAGATGAAGTCTGGAATTGTGAGCACAGAAAAGGAAGAGGCCACAACAGACCATCTATCCTGGACGTTAATGTTCTGTGTCTCCCACCATAGGGTTTTCTTAATTACATTAACCAAATGCCTTCTGCTGTGTAATCTCATGGTTAACTGAACACCCCGTAGCTGTAGCCCCTGTCCTTTTCTTTTTGCTCAGTGAAATATTCATGTTGAAAGCCACTCTTCTCCTCTGCATTCTCCAACCAGCTTGCTAATACCAGTTGTTCACTCCTGCAATTATTATTGAAAATCACTGTAGGAGTTCTGTCCTTATCAATATAAGAAACTTCAGAAATTTCCAACAGCTAAACCAATGTAAACCAATAAAATGACATTCTAAAACTGCTGAAGTTTATGTAATTGCAACAGGACATATATTATTCTTGTAAGTTAAGTTAAGACATTGTAAAACACAGTATAAAACTAAGCTTTATTTTGGCATAATAGACTTCATAAAGTTTATGCCACAGTAATGTTGGTAGGTGTATTTTAACTGGGGAACCCCCCCCCCCCCCCAACCACCACCAAACACACACACACACACACACGTTTGTATTTCTTCGTGTCTGCAGAATACACTGATTCAAATTGACCAGGCACGACTAATTTAAATACATTAACTATTCATTAATTGAATAGAGAGGCTAGCTGGCCCCAGGGCCCCTTCATAATCATAAACTGGAGTGTACTATTTATGCAAAACAGCAAAGCGCCATGTGCTGGCTTATTATGCTAATGATGAATGGCAAAATACATGTTTCTCCTGCCCACAACGGAGTACTGGGCATGGCAGTGTCAGCAAGTAGTTTCCAGGGTACAAACTCTGCTCGGCCTTATTACCGCACATTGAGAGGCATCTGTGTAACGCATCTTTTCTTTCACCAGAAACATCTACTATCATTATCAAAGCAGCCTGTCTCAAGCGTGGCTTTAACAGGACTTGATCACTTTTGCATTTTTAAAGACTATAGGCAGGTCCAATAAGTATTTGGACAGAAACTTTTTTTTTTTAGTTTTGCTTCTTTACACCACCACAACAGTAATTAAATTAAACAATTAAGATGTGCTTGTACTGTAGTCTTTCAGCTTTAATTCAAGGGGTTTAAGAAACTATCACATTAACCATTGAGGAATTATATCTGTTTTTTGTTACACTGTCCCTCTATTTTCACAGGCTGTAAATAATCAAAAGATCATTGTAAATATAATTATTAAATCCTTACTGTTTCAGCCAGTTTTCATTAGTCAAGGGTGTTAGAATTTTACATTTTCTGTTTGTATCCTATGCTGTTCTTTCCCTCCCTCTGCATGTCTGTCTGTCTTGTGAGCCTTAGGCTGGCCGCAGATGACCTGCTTCCCACTTGCACCTGTAATCAATCATCTACTCCAGTGCAGTTTAAAAGATCATCTCATTCCTCCATTCCTCGCCAGTTTGTTGACTGCACACTTGGCTCTTCTTGGTTCTTTGCTCTCTTAACATTCTGTTTGTGTGACCTTTATGGAACTGGATTTAACTCTGTTTGTTTCCTTCATTTTCTCGGCTGGACACACCCAGCTTTGCCACCTTTGAATTGAATTTGAATTGAGTTATTTTATTTCGACACACATGGCTGAATAAAAAAAGAAATACAATATTTACAAACACAAAACAAAACAACAATACAGCAAAACAGAAAACAAAGTGCAATAATCCAAAACTGACCAAAATCAAAACCCATGTGACCGAAAGGGGGTGGGTAGAAGCATAACTTATCAAGACCCACCCCTTATTCCACGAAATCAATAAATACACTCACTACTAATTAGATTCACACACACACACACACACGTATGAGATGAACTCAAAGATCTAAAACTTTTTCCACATACACAATATCACCATTTCCCTCAAATATTGTTCACAAACCAGTCTAAATCTGTGATAGTGAGCACTTCTCCTTTGCTGAGATAATCCATCCCACCTCACAGGTGTGCCATATCAAGATGCTGATTAGACACCATGATTAGTGCACAGGTGTGCCTTAGACTGCCTACAATAAAAGGCCACTCTGAAAGGTGCAGTTTTATCACACAGCACAATGCCACAGATGTCGCAAGATTTGAGGGAGCGTGCAATTGGCATGCTGACAGCAGGAATGTCAACCAGAGCTGTTGCTCGTGTATTGAATGTTCATTTCTCTACCATAAGCCGTCTCCAAAGGCGTTTCAGAGAATTTGGCAGTACATCCAACCAGCCTCACAACCGCAGACCACGTGTAACCACACCAGCCCAGGACCTCCACATCCAGCATGTTCACCTCCAAGATCGTCTGAGACCAGCCACTCGGACAGCTGCTGAAACAATCGGTTTGCATAACCAAAGAATTTCTGCACAAACTGTCAGAAACCGTCTCAGGGAAGCTCATCTGCATGCTCGTCGTCCTCATCGGGGTCTCGACCTGACTCCAGTTCGTCGTCGTAACCGACTTGAGTGGGCAAATGCTCACATTCGCTGGCGTTTGGCACGTTGGAGAGGTGTTCTCTTCACAGATGAAGCCCGGTTCACACTGTTCAGGGCAGATAGCAGACAGCGTGTGTGGCGTCGTGTGGGTGAGCGGTTTTCTGATGTCAATGTTGTGGATCGAGTGGCCCATGGTGGCGGTGGGGTTATGGTATGGGCAGGCGTCTGTTATGGACGAAGAACACAGGTGCATTTTATTGACGGCATTTTGAATGAACAAAGATACCGTGATGAGATCCTGAGGCCCATTGTTGTGCCATACATCCAAGAACATTACCTCATGTTGCAGCAGGATAATGCACGGCCCCATGTTGCAAGGATCTGTACACAATTCTTGGAAGTTGAAAATGTCCCAGTTCTTGCATGGCCGGCATACTCACCGGACATGTCACCCATTGAGCATGTTTGGGATGCTCTGGACCGGCATATACAACAGCGTGTACCAGTTCCTGCCAATATCCAGCAACTTCACACAGCCATTGAAGAGGAGTGGACCAACATTCCACAGGCCACAATTGACAACCTGATCAACTCTATGCGAAGGAGATGTGTTGCACTGCATGAGGCAAATGGTGGTCACACCAGATACTGACTGGTATCCCCCCCAGTAAAACAAAACTGCACCTTTCAGAGTGGCCTTTTATTGTGGACAGTCTAAGGCACACCTGTGCACTAATCATGGTGTCTAATCAGCATCTTGATATGGCACACCTGTGAGGTGGGATGGATTATCTCAGCAAAGGAGAAGTGCTCACTATCACAGATTTAGACTGGTTTGTGAACAATATTTGAGGGAAATGGTGATATTGTGTATGTGGAAAAAGTTTTAGATCTTTGAGTGCATCTCATACAAAATGGGAGCAAAACCAAAAGTGTTGCGTTTATATTTTTGTTGAGTATATATATATATATATATACACACACAAATACTTGTACAATACATATACCATCACATACGCTTCCCAGTCATATTACAGGACATACCCACATATACCTAAGCATACATACTTACACACAAGCAAACATTACATACCTGACACAGTCACTTCACAACGATCCCACTACAATATTTTGAAACAATTACTTTTTTGCAGAGTTGCTTAAAACATGCCAGAGTACCACACATTTTGATCTCAATAGGAGACTCATTCCACATCTTCACCCCTGTCACAGATACACAAAAACCTTTTACATTAGTGCGAATTAATGGTTTCTTGAATAATACAGAGCCACGTAAACTATACTCAGAATCCCTCATTTCAAACAGCCTCTGGACATGTCTCGGCAAGGCTTGGTTTTTTGCTTTAAACAAAATCTGTAGGGTAATGTATTCCACCATATCTCTAAATTTTATTACGTTCAGAGAATTGAAAAGGGATTGAGTTGGTTCACGAAAGTGTTTATTGCAGTTGATACGTATGGCTCGTTTTTGTAGAAGGACTATTTGATGTGTTTGATTTATAAGTATTTCCCCACAACTCAATGCAATATGTCATATATGGTGCTATTAATGAATGGTATAAAGTAAGTAACCCTTCCCCTGATAGTGTGTCTTTGGCTTTATACAAAATGGCTATAGATTTGGACATTTTTAATTTAATATAGTTTATATGTACTTTCCAACTTAGTTTATTGTCAATTATAACACCAAGGAATTTATTCTCTGTTACTACCTCTATTTCCGTATTGTTTATAGTCAAATTTTTAAATTTAGGTAATTGTTTATTTCCAAATATAATACATTTAGTTTTCCCAAGGTGGAGTGACAATTTATTAGCATCAAACCAAGCCTTGAACTTTCCCAATTCGTTCTCCACCATGTCCAGAAGCTGTTCGACATTATCACCACTGCAAAACACAGTTGTGTCATCAGCAAAGAGGACACACCTCAGTGATCTCGACATCCAGCTTATATCATTAATATACAGTAAAAATAACAATGGACCCAATACTGATCCCTGCGGCACACCGCACGTAATTTCCCGGAGTTCAGAATCGATATTGTTAAAATTAACATACTGAAATCTACCATGTAAATAACTATTAATCCAATCATATGCAAGACCTCTGATTCTGTATTGCTGCAATTTAGATAATAGTATTCCATGATTAACTGTGTCAAATGAATCAAATCAAATCAAAGAAAATGCTTACTGTGTATTGTTTATTATCAACTGCAGTCGCTATATTTTCCACCAAATCCATCACAGCAAGTGATGTAGTCCGAGACTTTCTGAATCCGTATTGTTCTTCACAGAGTATGTCGTATTTTGATAAATAGTCCTGCAGTCTCTTAGCAAAAATTTTTTCTAAAATTTTGGAAAATTGTGGCAAAAGTGAAATGGGTCTATAATTAGAAAAGGTGTGTTTATCGCCGGATTTAAACAGAGGTATTACTTTGGCTATTTTCATTTGAGAGGGAAATGTACCAGTGCTCAGTGACAAATTGCAAATGTAATTGAAAGGTTTTACTATACAATCAATAACTTTTTTCAATAAAGCCATATCCAAACTGTTAAAATCAGTCGATTTCTTACTTTTGGAACCATACACCAAATCAATTATTTCTCTCTAATCAGTGCCACCAATAAACATTGACATAGATTTATTAAATTATGTATTATTGACCCAGAAGTTGTTATTCGATGAGTCAATACTACTAGCAAGATTTTTCCCAACATTAACAATATATTCATTAAAGTGATTAGCAATAGACTTGTTGTCATTAATCATATTGTTACTATTTAAATGAAAAAATGAAGGATAATCTCTAACATTTTTACTCTTATTTATTATTTCATTTATAATATTCCATGTGTTTTTGATGTTTCTATTTATACCCAGTAACTCACTATAACATCTTTTCTTAGAAAATCTCATAATATTAATTCATTTATTCTTATATATTTTGTATTTAGTTTCAGCTTCCTTTGTTCTTAATTTTATAAATTGTTTATACAACAAGTTCTTCTTTTTACATGCATTCTGAAGTCCCTTGGTTATCCATGGTTTGTGACAATATCGATTTCTGTGCCTTATATTAACAAGAGGGCAATGTTTGTCATACCTGGAGACAGTTGAAATAAAAGCATTATAAGATTCATCAACATCATCAACATACACCTTGTCCCAGTTCTGGCACAATAATTCCTCCCTAAAGTTATCAATGATTACAGGTGTTACTGTTCTCCTTAAGGTTTTTAGTTCACTTTGCTGATTACTACTACTTACTACTTACTACTCACTGTGCAAACACAGTGAAAACTGGCAAATGATCACTAATATCACTTACCAAAATTCCTGCTGTGAGATTACCAGATATAGCATTAGATAAAATATTGTCAATAAGGGTTGTAGAGTTAACAGTGATTCTGCTTGGATGAGTGATAGTTGGAAATAATCCCAAACAGTATAAGGAATTTATGAAAGAGGTGGTTTGTGGATGATTGTGAGGATTCAAAAAATCTACATTAAAATCTCCACAGACAAATAAATACTTATTTCTATTGATTTTGTTATATGTTGCCATAACTATTTCTTCAAAAGAATCAATGTTTGCTCCAGGAGCTCTGTATATGCAGCTAACAATGATATTATTAGAATTCATGGTTGTGATTTCCACAGTAACGCATTCCATAATATTGTCCACTGTAAATGACATATTGTTAACAAGTTTGCAGTTATAATCAGACCTTACATACAGTGCTACGCCTCTGCCCCTTTTCCTCTGCCTATTAACTAGAAACAATTCATAACCGTCCAGATGTACTAAATCTTTGTTATCATCCGTTAGCCATGTTTCTGAGATTGCAATAACTGAAAAGCTTTTTTTGGTTGTTGACAAACAATCACTTATACTGGACATGTTCCGAAGAAGACTTCTACTATTAAAATGTATAATTGAAAAGGCCCCATTGTTAATTTTATACTTTTTGAGTTGTTGTTCTGTAAAATAATTACATTGTCGTACTATTTTTTCAGTGAAAAGAGAGTCAGGGTCGATTTCAAGTCCAAAGGGGCGGGAAGCAGAATTACAGTGAGTAAATGTTTCCAAACCGAGCTCCTGGGCTGAAATAAACTGATCACTGTCAATGGTCATTATGTTATCGATAGATTTTTATCAACCTGTTTGGCCCATGGTGAGTCTGCAGACCACTGGCCTTCAAGGACAATTTTATTCATCACCATCTCCTCACTTGAAACTAGTACTGGACCATCCTGAAGTTTGCACTTTTGTTAAAAAAATGTGTGTGTCTGTGTGTGTAATATGTATATATACAAGGTTGGGTAGGATTACTTTGAAATGTAATCCAAAAGCAACTTGCTTCTTCTGATGGATTGTTTGTTGCTGTGACACTACTCTGAATTTCACACGGTTGTATACGCTTCTTTTATTTCTGTTTAGCACTCTTCTGGTTATTAATCTGGTTGTTAAGTGTGATGTAACGCATCATGTGATTTTCAACTTCTGGCTCCAAACAAAAAAGGCGCGCTGCATTAACATTGAGAACTGCACTGAGACAATCTGATCAGGCTGCACTTACACCGTTGCACACGGACAACAGCATTAACATGGCAACATAAAACTCTTTGTATATTGTGCCTAAAACTCTCCTGGATATATTAACTGGGTTTTTAGACGTTGTTACTGCGTTTGTTTTATGTAAAAATGTCAGACACTCAGGTTGTTTCTCCGTTATTTTCAGTGGGAGTTGCTGTGAGCTGCAATCGCTTCCTGTTCATGTCGTTTGGGGAGAAAGTGAAGTTTGCACTTTAACGTCCTGTTTATTGTAATAAATAATTTTTTATTAACAAACAGACATGTATATTTTACCTGTGCATAATAAAATATGTAAAGTAAAAGGAAAAAAAAAGGTTTTATTAAGTGTTCTAACCATAGAACCTGAAGAATGCGGTTAACGGAGGTGGAGGCGGAAAACGGAGGGATGGAGGTTTGCGCACAGTGTAAACACAAACTAAACTTAAACTGTAAATCCTTAAAAGGATCAAACAGACGTAACTTTAATTGTAAACTTTGAGGTCTTTTGACCCGGAAACAGATTTATCACGTGATGCGTTACATCAGAGCTTAACAACCGGATTGTATCTACTCTGAACGTTATTTAACAACAGTCCTGTTGTGAATCGCTAGCAGTTAGCATTCGCTAGCAGTTAGCTTACACTAGCTAGGTCGACTCCTCCCCTCCACCCGTCGTTACTTTTTATAGCTGTTTCTTTTTTACCCGTTTAATACTTCTGTTCGTTTTTCAGTCGAACTGCTGTGAATTTTAAGTATTTTACTCCTAAAATCTTATAAGCGCCATCTTGTTTGCGAACATAGATAGAGCTCTACAGGGAAGGTAACATTAGGAATCTATAGCAGGCCACGGAGCAGGTGATTACAGACACTGCAAGGCTTATGACAAAATATGGATGTGGAATCCATTAGCTTAGCGGGGAATTTAGTGCAGAAAATCCACTATGGTGATAGTGCAGTTTATTTGCCAGGGAGGGAATTTCAACAAGTTGAGACTGTGGCCTGCTTCCGTAGTCATGTCCATAAAAATCATAGAGGGATATGCTTTCCAAACTTAATACCCATTACTATATTGGATGATGTTGAAATTGAGGATGGCCCGTGGTTGTTCCAGCAATAGCAAAGATTTTGTGTCTGCTACCTACAACGTGCGTGGAATGTCTCAAACCTAAACCTACTTCTAGGCATCTTATATATGCTACTCTGGAACCACCTGTTATGTGCAGACGCAGGTTGAGGAGCGGACCAACGTCTGACCGAACCCAGCACTAAATAACCAGAAAGCGGTTCCACAAACAAAACGATTTTATTTCCCCTCCAGTGCAATAATTAGTGTACAACATAAATATTTGGTTTGTCTGGCGGAGTGAAGGACGGCGCGCTCTCCAGCGCCCAAAAGGATCGAAGCCTCGGCGCTTCTGGACTCAGATTCACCGCCAAACACCCCCCAGGTGGACACGACAAACTGACTCTGTGAAGGATGGAAAAGGTGAGGTAAGTCAACAGAGCTACAGCAAATATCTTTCAGAGGCACACACTATCAGCAACACATTCAGGTCTGAATTTAAGCTTTATGTAAATGAGCAGCTTCTCACAACAGGTGGAGGATCATCAGTCCGTATACCACGGCAGTGAGAAGCAAACTGCACAATTCTCATCAATGTTCAAATATACTGCGTAACAAAATGCCAAATTACTATTAACGATCATTCAGACAATAATCACCTCTGATGTGTGCTGACAGCATGTGTCCCTCACCCGTCCTCCTTCACAGGCACGATGTGTCAAACCCTGGCGTGGTCCTCAGCGTCTCACAAACGAACGTCACAAGGTCGAGTTCCCGGCAATTCTGCTTGAACCACTCATGGCTTAAATGCAGAACGCCATCTCATTATCTGCTTCAGCTGAAAGTCTTTAAGTTTACACGTGAGCATCATCCACAGGTGCTGCGAGTCAGTAGGCCTGCACGTGAACATCCTCCACAGGTGCAGCTAATAATGCTGATGAGGGTGAAGGACTCTTCTGCCAGCACCTTCTCCACAGACAAAAACCAGTTTGCATACCACCTGGAGAGCAAAGAAAAGAAAACAACACAAAAACATCCAGCCAAACCCCCCAACACACAACACCACCCCTAAACCCAAACAGTTCAACTGTCAACCCCAATGAGGTCCTTAGACTGGGTCTCATTAACATAAGATCACTGTCCATAAAATCATTGTTGATCAATGATCTAATTATTGATTATCACTTAGATATGATTGGGCTATGTGAAACCTGGCTTAAACCTACAGCTGTCTTCCCCTTAAATGAGGCCTGCCCACCAGCATATACATTTAGTCACATCCCTCGTGATGCGAAGCAAGGCGGGGGTGTTGCTCTTATTTATAAATCTACGTTTAGCTTATTAGCTGTTGGGGGTTACAAATATAACTTGTTTGAGCATCTGATTCTCCGCTCTGCTCAGGATATTACACATTCCCAAACTCAGAAGAATAAAAATCAGTCGTATTACTTTGTCACTGTATATAGACCTCCTGGCCCATATTCTGAATTCTTAGATGAATTTGGTGCGTTCATCTCTAACTTGTCAACTAGTGTAGATAACATTTGGATCATTGGTGACTTTAACATTCATATAAATAAGCCTTCTGATCCCCTCTGCAAATCATCTATGGAAATTGTGGATGCATTAGGATTTCAGCAATGCATTCGGGATTTGACGCACATTAGTGGAAATACCCTGGATCTGGTTCTCGAATGTGGTATTGCTGTCACGAATACTGACATCATGCCGCTTACATCAGTGGTGTCTGATCACTCACTTATTAAGATTACAGTTTTGCTGCCGTGTTTAGTGGAATAACAACCTTATATATCTTTACAGCGATGCATCAACTCCTCAACTAAGACTGAACTCGAAGCTAGACTGCCTGATGTCTTAGCTTCACATTTGACAAATACCCAGTCAGTAGACAGACTTGTGGATAGTTTAAACTCAGTGCTCAAAACTACACTCGACATGATTGCACCACCTGTGTTAAAACCGTGCTCCCCCAAATCACAGTCACCTTGGTTCAATGATTATCTGTGTGACCTCAAGCATAAAGCAAGAGGTTAATTTGGGGGATGAAAATTTACAGGGTGATTCCATAATTTTTTCCTCAGAATTGAGTGATTCCATATTTTTTTCCTCTGCTTGGTCTAAAAAAGTAACCGTTACTGACTGCCACAATCTTTTTTTCTTGATTTCTTATAGTGTTTCTTAAAGCCAGAAAGTTGCCATTTGAAATGACTTTAGTTTTGTGTCATGTCTGTGATCTGCCTTTTTCTACAAAATTAAACAACTGAATGAACATCTTCTGAGGCCGGTGATTCCATAATTTTTGCCAGGGATTGTATTTGAGAAGCAAGTGCATGAACCACTTGGCCATCATACTACCTATCAGTAGGAAAACTGTTTTGTTTTAACTTGTAAAACACACAAATGAGTTTAAACAAGACATCCATGATCAAGCTCACAACATAATACCCTTTACTCTGGCATACTACTTGTTTGCACGTATACAGCTATGCATGAATGGTGACTTCCAACATATATGGAGTGACTATACGCCCAACCATTGGGTCAATAAAGTAAATATGTGAGCATATACGCCCAACCACTACCGACCAATGAGCGCACTTGTAAGCTCACTTCCAGTTTCAACGTGGGAGGGAAAAAAGGCGGATATTTTCTCACCGGCTGCGGGAGGGTTCGCAGCCCGCGGAGGAGCTGTGATCCAAAGTGGTTCTGTTTGGCTCATCACACCCAGGGAACAGTGTCAAACTAACACCATCTTACAGCCAACAAGCAGCATTTTGTTCAAAAACTGTTTCGTCATTGTTCGCAGGCTTCCATTCAAAATGCTTATGAAGTTTGTCTGTTTTCATCCGTTAATGTGTTTTCGCAGTAATTAAAGACGGCGCCATTAAATGTGTCAAGCATATGCCGCAATAGAGCCTTAAAAAGTGGTGTAAAAAACGTAGTTTAGATGCACAAAACATGTCAAATACACAATCACCGTTGGGCGAATAAGATAAGACATTATATTTATCTGCCCAATGGTTGGGCGTATAGCCTTTGCCCAACAAATACTGGGGTTGTCCAAATGTTTGGTTTTTCTGTCATTGTACCACTGGGTTTTCTTTTGCCCCCCATTTTAAAATTCTAAAACCGCCCCTGCACACACGCCAAAAAACGTTTGAACAAGTCGAAGTTTCTTGTTCGTCATCTTGCAACGTGGCGCCTGAAGTCGCCTCTCGTGTTACCGACGTCTCTTGGACCAATGATAGAAAGGCTCTCAGTGGACGAAGGCGGGTCAAATCTGAAAGCCACAATTCGATTGGCTGCGCCGACGGTAGCAGGAAACAGGCGCCTGGCCGCGTCTCCTGCTCCTCATCTCAGCCTGCTGCTGCCCACAGGAGCGCTGCAAGTGTTTGGACTCTGTGAGGCGTTCAGGTGCTCCTCACAAGTTCGCTGTTTGGATGCTGCACCTCGCTGCGACCGCGGGACGAGAGCAGCGGCCGCCCTGGGACACAGGCCTACCGAAGAAAGCAGCCTCGGAGAGTCGGCCTCCTTCCCGGCGCACTGATGGACGTGCCGGGTTCAGTGTGCGCCCTCCTCCTCCGCCTCCTTGTCCTCCTTGTGGCGGTGAACAGTAAACCGACGTTAAGAAAAGAGAGAGTCATTCATGACCCAGAGGTGATCAGAAGAGCCCACGAAGACAATAAGAGCTTCCAGTTCGACCATGAGGCCTTTCTGGGGAAAGAGGAGGCCAAGACCTTCGATCAGCTCACCCCCGAGGAGAGCAAGGACAGACTCGGGTGAGATGTGACTATTGCTCTCACACACACACACACACAGCTTTACATCATTAAAATGTCAGCTGCAGAGGTATAAGTCACAGGTGTCCTTGTGTGTTTATTCACTCTCTTTGCATCAGGACAGTATTTGTGTATAACACGTTTGCGACACGTCACACTGGTTTAAAGGTGCTTTTACCCCTCAAACACACACACACACACACACACACACACACACACACACAGTGGGAAGACCCACGTAACATCACAACGTGGCAACCCAGCTCTCACAACACACACACACTAGTACTGTTTTTTTTTTTTTTTTTTTTTTTTTTTTTTACTCTGCAGCTCCTCCTCCCAGACTCCAGTAACACTTTGCCACTGAAGCCACGTCTGAGCAGTGGCGGCTCCAGAGATTTTTTTTTTCTGCAGGTGCTATGGGCTGGCTTGGTATTTTTATGAGGGTGCTATGAAATAAGGGATCATGTGTCGTGACAGCCCACTGCTACACTTCTGCCACGTTCACATGCGTGCGTACACGTGGCCACGCTCTGATCTGACAATCTGATGCCATGCAGAATGAATAAAATCACACACAAACTTAGGCTACTGTTCAATACAAATATCCACAGACCTACACATGTAGCTTCAGGGGGGAAAAAATGGCAACGGCAGGCCGAGAGAAAATCTTTCACCTCCCATTGAGGTCTTCAAAACAGCACAGTGCACCTATTGTGGTTAAGAGCAGAAGCATCAATGATTTGGTTGTTGTCCAGGACCCATGTTCTCTGACGGTTAATTGCCAGGTCACTGGTTTGGCCGTCCCCACTGCTGTTCCTCAGGTAGCTCTTTAGGCGAGGGAGACTTCACTTCTTTCCAGTTCTACTCGTGGATATTTGGGCAGTAAAAACTGATCCATTTCAGCAACTTGAAAGAAACTGCACTCCCTACTACAGTACAACAACGTCATCATGACATCATCAAACATGATGGTGTTGAACGTCACGTTACATTCATTTGTGTAAAACAGTCATTTCTGTTGATGAATGTTTATTTTCTTTTATGAGTGAAATATTTATCTCATCACAAAATTCCAAAAACAGATTTGTGTCTTACTGCGGAAAACTATTCTGAAAGGATGATGTCATAGCCCTGCCTCTGTAACATCAGTGGCTCATAATGAAGGACAGTATGTTGCTGGTGTTAACAGTGTAATTTTGCATGTTTTTTTTTTTCTTATTATTCTTCTTGTTGGCGGGAAAAAGCACTGGCATCCTCCAGCTCAGGCTGAGAAACACACCTAGAGCAGACAAACACTGAGGGACTACTTTAAAAACCCTTAAAAAAACCCCTTAACAAGTATCTTCCGTTATAAGGAATTAACGCATTTCCAAACGTCATCTTCCAAAACAAAGGTGTAATGTGGAGAACATTTTTCAGCTGTAATGATGAATCCTGGCAACAGATCAGATTAAAAGAATGTATTTAATCTGTGGGCCTCCTTGTAAAGTTCTAAACTTAGTTTCTCAAAGACCATTAGAATTTTGGTGTTTGTGTTTGTCCCTGAAAAAGTCACACACGCATTTGCTTTCATGTTTTTACCATCATGTCGAAGTCTTGTAATGAATAACTGCAATGCTGTTTTATGTTTGTCTCACAGGAAAATAGTGGACCGGATAGACAGTGATGCAGACGGCTACATTAGCACCAACGAACTCAAGAATTGGATAAAACGTGTCCAGAAGCGTTACGTGTATGAAAACGTGGCCAAGGTGTGGGAGAATTATGACCTGGACAAAGACAACAAGATCATGTGGGAGGAGTATAAGAAAGCAACATATGGCTACTACCTTGGTATAAGTTCTCTTAATTTACCCTGCAACAATGTGGTTGTTCTTATATGTATGATATTAAAATGTTACTCAGCTTGTGGTGGGTGTGGTAGTAAGGTTTGTCTCCCCTTAAATGATCTCCTTCTGAAGCCAATCCAGAGGAGTTTGACGATGCAACGGACCAGTTCAGTTTTAAGAAAATGCTTCCTCGTGACGAGAGGAGATTCAAAGCAGCTGATCTAGACGGTGACCTGGCAGCGGACAGAGAAGAGTTTACGGCCTTCCTCCACCCAGAGGAGTTTGACCACATGAAGGACATTGTTGTTCTGGTGAGTGTTCTATGAGAACAAGGTAATTAAGGCTTTGTTCAGACTGCCAGTTCACATTGTACTTATTGCGTATCTGATTCAAATCTGATTTCGCTGGCTGTCTGTGTTATATGTAGCAAGTGAGCAGATCCGATTTCTGTGTCCTTGTTGCAGTCCTCATCACAGGTTGAATCCACATTAGTTGCTATAGTAATAAAAGTCACACACGTTAGTCACATGACTGCTGCCCAGTGATCAGACTCTGACTCATAGGATATAGATTATAATAAAACTGGTGTATTTATATAACGTAGATTTTTAAGTTTATATATTATAAAATTACACAAGGTGTGCTGTTGGGTGGCAAGTTGATCAGCCAAATGAGCTCTTCTGGGAGAAAAATTGCTTGTGTGTGAGGATTAAAGATAAAAGATGTGGGAAGACTGAGCAGTTGAAATGCTGCCGTGTAATAAACAATCATGTGAAACTCCTGCACTTGTGTCCGTGTCCAGTGCATGTTGTTTCATGCATGAAGCGTTGCAGACCTGGAATCCTATCTGACGTCTTTTTTGGAGATGATTTTAGAAGTCAGTTTGGGCTTTTGTGTGCGCACGTGTGAGGATTTTACTTATTTATTGCTGTCATGGGGCTGTGAGCAGAGGGGGGGGAGCCACCAGCTCTCATGCTGGTAAAAGTCATTGACATAGCAAAATTAAGTCAGAATCTGATCTCAGCATTCAGACAAAAAAGAAAATGCAAAAAGACAATTTAAGTCTCATTTCAAGTTTGAATGAGGCATGAAAGGGATTTGAGAAAAAAAAAGATTTCATGTGACTTTTGCAGTGGTGGGCACAGCCAACCAAAGAATTAGCTTCGATAACAGATAATCAGCTAACTGAAAAGTTAAAACACCGAAAAATTTATCAGAAGCTACAGATAACAGATAACGTCCAGTATTGTCTCCAGTACACTTGCAACTACTAACAAGCTGATTTTGAGTTTTAATACCACAGTCGTTTCTAGTAGCATCAAAGGTGACTACAGACCCAAACAGTGAGTCAGCACCTCTGTCTTTGAGTGCCCTGCCCACTGCTGGAAGCTCCTGTTTATTACACAGCTTCCGCAGCGAAGCCATTGAGAGGAGCAGCGAAGCTCAGCTCTCTACTCAATAACATTGTTGCCGTGAGGTGGAGGTCTTGGAAAATAAAGCAGTGCTGACTTATGGTTTAGTTTATAAATAAAATTAATACTGGTAGAATAACTCAATGTCAATTCTGTCATTTGTACAAAGGTAAAATATAACATATATCTTTTAATGTTGAATAATGCACTAATTCTGAAGTTTTGTAACAGACAGATGGCAAATGATTATGGGTAAAATGTGCCTCTGCCAACACTGATTGGTTGACTCATTCATTCTGTGTTTACATAGAATGAATGAGTCAACCAATCAGAATCAGAATGAGTCAACCAATCAACGTGTTGGTTTACAAACCAACACATTGATGTGTGTCGTGTGTTGGTGTTTACAGATAAATGTGCTTTTGTAAAATATGCCATTTAAAAAAAAAAAAAGCCAAGTTGTAATTAGATAACCGTCTGATATAACTGGTGTCAAAATAAATAGAACACTCCCAACTACTGGACGCTCAGTACTAGGGTGAATACTGCCATGAACACTACTGGCCAGTAGATGGCAGTAGAGACTGTGAAACCTTGCCAAAACAAATTGAAAATAATGGAGGAGCAACCAGAGCTTCTTCTGGCATTTTTACATAAAGCAAACACAATAACGTCTATAAACCAGAGAATATATTCACGAGCGTTTTAGGCACAATGTACAAAGAGTTTAATGCTGTTGTCCGTGTGGAGCCTGATCAGAGCGTCTCAATGCATTTCTTGTCTGTCGTGAAGGTACTGAGGTACCCATAATGCACCTGGGCACAGCATGTCCACACTAAAACCTTCAAAATTAGTGCATTACTTTAAAACTAAAACATATATTTGATATTTTCACTTTATAAAACTTCACACGTGACGTTAATTTAAATAACTTGTCAGAAATTAGTTTGGTTAAAATTCTAACCATAAGTTAAAACTGTATGCCTCTGGATGACTTGGGTGATATTGCCAGCGTATCCGTATGGGGTCAAAAGAAATGAGCCTTTTTTCTTTTTTGTGACCAGTTCTCCTTTGCCTGCAGAGGATAGAACTGCACATCTACTCTAAAACATTTAAAAGGTAGGTGCTCAACTGATTTTAGATCTCATAGATGTTTGTAACTATTCAGCTTTGTTTACCACGTCTGCAAAAATATGTTAGTGGTCTAAAACCTATCGGACCAAAACTTATTGGAAGATAATTAGTCCGATGATGGTTTTCAAAGTTATCTGAAAAGATAATCCAATAATGAAAACATTATCTTCGATAATTAGCAGTTAGCGGAACTGTGTCCACCACTGGACATTTGACTGTTCAGATTTGCAGCATGGAATCAGATTGAAATCAGATATATGCAGAAATTGGGTTTTACTGGATGTATGAACAAGGACTGAATATCAGGGTTTATTTATTTATGCAACAGGTCATTGGGATGAACAAACCATCCCATTATAGCTGAATCTTTAAATATAGATTTGGTTTCATGGTGCAGCTGCACAGCAAATGCTTGAAGTGCTTCTGTGTTCATAAAAGTTGTAGCACCTATTTGATGAAGTGAATTATTAAAAGTTAATTTTTTATGATGCTACAGAACTGTTCTGCCACTGGCATTTACTGATTGTGGTGAATGTGGGTGAAGTATTGTCAGGCCTGTTTGTTTTTCTTGATAGACGTGTAATCAGTGTCATTAAGTGTCCAGACATAGTATTTTTCATTCAGATTAGGGCTGCACAAATAATCACATTGCAAGTGGGATATCAGACTGTGCCTTTATAAAAATAATGAATGTTTGAGTTAAATGGTACGAATATTTCATGAGGTGAAAGCTGGAACATACTGTTCGGCGAGGCCAAACAGCTCTTCATGCCTCCAGACGGCTTACAGCGGCGTGGATATTTGTGTGTATGTGTTAGAATAACTAGCACCATCAATTAGCTCTTTCAAATCATCATTCGTCGGTAACGCAATCCCCCTCCATGTTTGTTTTAAAGCTAAGCGCTGTCCCGCTTGTGTGAGCTCACGCACGCTTGCACTAGCAGAACGGCGCTGGTGGTGGTGGAAGCATGCTCGTCTTCTTCTTTCGGCTGCTCCTGTTTGGGATCGCCACAGCAGAAGCGTGCAATGGTACCAAACTAATGGAACCAAACTGCACTCTATGTGCAACAATGGGATGATTAACCCATGTGACATAACATACAAAGCACCAATCAAATGACAAGGATACACTCCGCCGTTATATGATATATAATCATCAAAGGATGCATTTTAAATAAATAAATTACCTTCAACTTTGCAGTGACCGTGTGCATTGCTGTGGTCTGTTTGGCACACTGTTAAAATGTTTATTCCCCCCGCCATTTAAAGAAAAACAAATGTCTTAGTAACAAATGAAGGATTAAAGATCCCAGCTCCCGCACTCTTGTGTTTCACATGCCTCCCAGTCACTTTTTTCATGTCTAAATATGGCTTTAAAATGATTTAGGTAAGGACAGCATTTATGGTTTGTAGTAATATGGTCTAGATGTGTGTGTGTGCGTGCCCGTTTTGAGCACAACAGACTGAGACGTGCACGCTTGTTAAGCCTTTAAAAGAGCATGGCTTTACAAGCATGGACATTCTGCTCACAGCCACATATTTGTTAAATTTATATAACTGAAGGGAAATTTTATGAAGGAAATAATCCTGCTTGAAACATGGAGTTTTTGATTCAGGTTTTAACTGAGAAGCATCAGATTTTAAAATGTAAATAATATAGTTTTGCTCAAATAAGATTATTACTAAGCTGTTCATCTTGTGTTCAACCAATTTTATCTGCTGTTTGTTTTTATGATTGAGGTTTCATGTTAAACATAAACACCCCCAAATGTTTTTATTTTTCTTCAGATTATTAAAATTTGGCCTCCACTCAACAGCGCAGGATCACCACTCTATTCCAAAATCTGAAGAGGAAAAACAACCGATATGCAAAGCAGTATTGGAGGTCTCGAGGCCGATGTCGCAGACCGAAAGGTCCCCCCTAAAAATTGGTGCGCCCTGCCTTCACTACGCATGCGTCATTTTGGACCACAGCAGCTCGCCTGAGACTGAGTCTCTACACACAAATCAAATCATTCTAAAGTCAGTTTTAAGCAGAAACGAGGTGATAATCGGTGAGTCGCTACTGACACTTTGAAATGACAGGCGTAGTGAACGCAGCAGCAGCTGTGGCGCTCTGATCGCTTCCTCCATCTTTTATTATGAAATGATGCTGAATTTATGTGGAAATGATTGTTGTACAAATGCTTTAGATATCTGTCGCTGAGATAGATCACGACTGGAGTGCAGTTTTAAGCAGAAACAAGGCAATAAACAGTGAATTGTGGGAGACGCTCAGAAATGACACATGCGCAGTGAAGGCAGTACAGACTGATTTTTGGGGAGGACCATTTGGTCTGAGACACTGGCCTCAAGACAGATTAGTTTGTCTTGAGTTTTTATTTTTATTTATTTTAGTTTTTATTATTATTATAATTATTATTATTATTTATTTTTTATTTTTTTTGAGGCCTTGGTCTTGCTATGCAATGACGAGGTCTTGGCCTTGGTCTCAGTATCATGCGGTTTCGAAGAATAAGCCAAAGCCAATTTGAGCCCGCTTATTTTTACGTGTTTTTCACACTGTTTACTTTCCAACAACCAAAAACAAAGCACACCATCCAGGCCTCAACAGTAACGCTTGTCCACTCGACATTGGCGAGTTAACAGTGCTGTCAGACTCATGCTCCACACCTGTCTTTTGCCTGACGTGGCAAGTTATCTTTCACCCACATTTTGAGTGAAATCTGGTTTAAAAAAATATAAATAAATCAACATATTTCAGCGATGTTCTGTGGCAGCAGAAGCTTTTTTCTGATCCAGGGTTCGCATTCTCGCTGCCCTGGCATGAAATCAACACGGCTGTTTGCAATCTATTATAATTATATACACAATACCCCATAATTACAATGTGAAAAAAGTGTTGTTGGGGTTTTTTTTTTTTTTTTAGATTTTTGCAAATGTCTTAAAAAAAATCTAAGCCACATGTACATATGTGTTCACACCCTTTGCCATGAAGCTCAAAATTGAGCTCAGGTGCATCCTCTTTCTACTCATCATCCTTGAGATGATACTACAGGTTAATTGGAGTCCATCTGGGGTTAATTCAGTTGATTAGACAATATTTTGGAAGGCACACACTTGTTTACATATAAGGTCCCACAGTTGAAAGCGCATGTCAGAGCACAGACCAAGCATGAAGTCAGAGGAATTGTCTGTAGACCTACGAGACAGGATTGTCTCGAGGCTGCTGCTTTGAAGGTCCCAATGAGCACAGTGGCCTCCATCATCTGTACACGGAAGACATTTGGATCCACCAGGACTCTGTCTAGATCTGGCCACCTGTCAAAACTGAGCAGTCATTGCAGAAGGGCCTTAATCAGGGAGGTGACAAAGAACCTGATAGTCACTCTGTCAGAGCTGCAGCATTCCTCTGTGGGCAGAGGATAACCTTCCAGAAGGACAACAACCTCTGCAGCAATCCACCAATCAGGTCTGTATGCTAGAGTGGCCAGACGGAAGCCACACTTTAGTAAAAGGCACATGGCAGCCTGCCTGGAGTTTGCCAAAAGGCACCTGAAGGACTCTCAGACCATGAGAAACAAAATTCTCTGGTCTGATGAGACAAAGATTGAACTCTTTGGTGTGAATGCCAGGCGTCATGTTTGGTGGAAACCAGACACCATCCCTACAGTGAAGCATGGTGGTGGCAGCATCATGCTGTGGGGATGTTTTTCAGCGGCAGGAACTGGGAGACTAGTCAGGGTTGAGGGAAAGATGAATGCAGCAATGTACAGAGACATCCTGGATGAAAACCTGCTCCAGAGTGCTCTTGACCTCAGACTGGAGCGACGGTTCATCTTTCAGCAGGACAGTGACTTTAAGCACACAGCCAAGATATCAAAGGAGTGGCTTCAGGACAATACTGTGAATGTCCTTGAGTGGTCCAGCTAGAGCCCAGACCTGAATCCAATTGAACATCTCTGGAGTGATCTGAAAATGGCTGTGCATGACGCTTCCCGCCCAACCTGATGGAGCTTGAGAGGTGCTGCAAAGAGGAATGGGCAAAACTGCTCAAAGATAGGTGCACTAAGCTTATGGCATCATATTCAAGAAGACTTGAGGCTGTAATTGCTGCCAAAGGTGCATCAACAAAGTATTGAGCAAAAGGTGTGAATACTTATGTATACGTGATTTCTTAGTTTTTATTTTTAATAAATGTGCAAAAAAAAAAAAAAAAAGAAAAAAATTTTTTTTCATGTTATTATTATGGGGTGTTGTGAGTAGAGTGGAGTAAATGAATTTACTCCATTTTGGAATAAGGCTGTAACATAACAAAATGTCGAAAAAGTGAAGCGCTGTGAACGATGCACTGTATGAGAGGGTTTGACAATAACGCTTGCCTGCTCGACACTGGCAAGCGAACAGTGCTGTCAGAGTTGTACTTAGTTGTACTATATATACAGTAGTGTTCAGAATAATAGTAGTGCTATGTGACTAAAAGATTAATCCAGGTTTTGAGTATATTTCTTATTGTTCCATGGGAAACAAGGTACCAGTAGATTCAGTAGAATCTCAAAAAAAGGGGAAGTAGATTCGGAAAAGTAGAAAAGTGGGTGTTCACAATAATAGTAGTGTGGCATTCAGTCAGTGAGTTCGTCAATTTTGTGGAACAAACAGGTGTGAATCAGGTGTCCCCTATTTAAGGATGAAGCCAGCACCTGTTGAACATGCTTTTCTCTTTGAAAGCCTGAGGAAAATGGGACGTTCAAGACATTGTTCAGAAGAACAGCGTAGTTTGAATAAAAAGTTGATTGGAGAGGGGAAAACTTATATGCAGGTGCAAAAAAATTATAGGCTGTTCATCTACACTGATCTCCAATGCTTTAAAATGGACAAAAAAACAGATACGCATGGAAGAAAATGGAAAACAACCATCAAAATGGATAGAAGAATAACCAGAATGGCAAAGGCTCACCCATTGATCAGCTCCAGGATGATCAAAGACAGTCTGGAGTTACCTGTAAGTGCTGTGACAGTTAGAAGACGCCTGTGTGAAGCTATTTTATTTGCAAGAATCCCCCGCAAAGTCCCACTGTTAAATAAAAGACGTGTAGAAGAGGTTACAATTTGCCAAAGAACACATCAACTGGCCTAAAGAGAAATGGAGGAATATTTTGTGGACTGATGAGAGTAAAATTGTTCTTTTTGGGTCCAAGGACCGCAGACAGTTTGTGAGACGACCCCCAAACTCTGAATTCGAGCCACAGTTCACAGTGAAGACAGTGAAGCATGGTGGTGGAAGCATCATGATCTGGGCATGTTTCTCCTACTATGGTGTTGGGCCTATATATTGCATACCAGGTATCATGGATCAGTTTGGATAGGTCAAAATACTTGAAGAGGTCATGTTGCCTTATGCTGAAGAGGACATGCCCTTGAAAAGGGTGTTTCAACAAGACAATGACCCCAAGCACACTAGTAAACGAGCACAATCTTGGTTCCAAACCATCAAAATTAATGCCTCGTAGATGTGAAGAAATCATGAAAAACTGTGGTTATACAATTAAATACTAGTTTAGTGATTCACAGGATTGCTAAAAAAGCAGTTTGAACATAATAGTTTTGAGTTTGTAGCGTCAACAGCAGATGCTACTATTATTGTGAACACCCAATTACTCCAATTACTCATAACCATTCCAAAGACATATCGTTATCTTTGGCTGCTTTCAGTGATGTCGGTATTTGGTTAGACTCTTTCTCTCCGATTGTTCTGTCTGAGTTATTTTCATTAGTTACTTCCTCCAAACCATCAACATGTCTATTAGACCCCATTCCTACCAGGCTGCTCAAGGAAGCCCTACCATTAATTAATGCTTCGATCTTAAATATGATCAATCTATCTTTATTAGTTGGCTATGTACCACAGGCTTTTAAGGTGGCAGTAATTAAACCATTACTTAAAAAGCCATCACTTGACCCAGCTATCTTAGCTAATTATAGGCCAATCTCCAACCTTCCTTTTCTCTCAAAAATTCTTGAAAGGGTAGTTGTAAAACAGCTAACTGATCATCTGCAGAGGAATGGTCTATTGGAAGAGTTTCAGTCAGGTTTTAGAATTCATCATAGTACAGAAACAGCATTAGTGAAGGTTACAAATGATCTTCTTTTGGCCTCAGACAGTGGACTCATCTCTGTGCTTGTCCTTTTAGACCTCAGTGCTGCTTTTGATACTGTTGACCATAAAATTTTATTACAGAGATTAGAGCATGCCATAGGTATTAAAGGCACTGCACTGCGGTGGTTTGAATCATATTTATCTAATAGATTACAATTTGTTCATGTAAATGGGGAATCTTCTTCACAGACTAAGGTTAATTATGGAGTTCCACAAGGTTCTGTGCTAGGACCAATTTTATTCACTTTATACATGCTTCCTTTAGGCAGTATTATTAGACAGCATTGCTTAAATTTTCATTGTTATGCAGATGATACCCAGCTTTATCTATCCATGAAGCCAGAGGACACACACCAATTAGCTAAACTGCAGGATTGTCTTACAGACATAAAGACATGGATGACGTCTAATTTCCTGCTTTTAAACTCAAATAAAACTGAAGTTCTTGTACGTGGCCCCACAAATCTTAGAAACATGGTGTGTAACCAGATCCTTACTCTGGATGGCATTACCCTGACCTCTAGTAATACTGTGAGAAATCTTGGAGTCATTTTTGATCAGGATATGTCCTTCAATGCGCATATTAAGCAAATATGTAGGACTGCTTTTTTGAATTTGCGCAATATCTCTAAAATTAGAAAGGTCTTGTCTCAGAGTGATGCTGAAAAACTAATTCATGCATTTATTTCCTCTAGGCTGGACTATTGTAATTCATTATTATCAGGTTGTCCTAAAAGTTCCCTGAAAAGCCTTCAGTTAATTCAAAATGCTGCAGCTAGAGTACTGACGGGGACTAGAAGGAGAGAGTATATTTCACCCATATTGGCCTCTCTTAATTGGCTTCCTGTTAATTCTAGAATAGAATTTAAAATTCTTCTTCTTACTTATAAGGTTTTGAATAATCAGGTCCCATCTTATCTTAGGGACCTCATAGTACCATATCACCCCAATAGAGCGCTTCGCTCTCAGACTGCAGGCTTACTTGTAGTTCCTAGGGTTTTTAAGAGTAGAATGGGAGGCAGAGCCTTCAGCTTTCAGGCTCCTCTCCTGTGGAACCAGCTCCCAATTCAGATCAGGGAGACAGACACCCTCTCTACTTTTAAGATTAGACTTAAAACTTTCCTTTTTGCTAAAGCTTATAGTTAGGGCTGAATCAGGTGACCCTGAACCATCCCTTAGTTATGCTGCTATAGACTTAGACTGCTGGGGGGTTCCCATGATGCACTGAGTGTTTCTTTCTCTTTTTGCTCTGTATGCACCACTCTGCATTTGATCATTAGGGATTGATCTCTGCTCCCCTCCACAGCATGTCTTTTTCCTGGTTCTCTCCCTCAGCCCCAACCAGTCCCAGCAGAAGACTGCCCCTCCCTGAGCCTGATTCTGCTGGAGGTTTCTTCTTGTTAAAAGGGAGTTTTTCCTTCCCACTGTCGCCAAGTGCTTGCTCACAGGGGATCGTTTTGACCGTTGGGGTTTTTCCGTAATTATTGTATGACTTTGCCTTACAATATAAAGCGCCTTGGGGCGACTGTTGTGATTTGTCGCTATATAAATAAAATTGATTTGATTTGACCCCCTTTTCTACTTTTTTTTACTAATAGCCCAATTTCATAGCCAGAATCTACTGAATCTACTGGTACCTTGTTTCCCATGTAACAATAAGAAATATACTCAAAACCTGGATTAATCTTTTTAGTCACATAGCACTACTATTATTCTGAACACTACTGTATAATATTATTTTAAGGAATAATCTTTTGTAGCCAGAACCTTGTGTTGGATAAGTGGGCAGCAAATGGGGGGGTGGGGGGGGTGTTGGTTGGCTTTTCTTGTTTATTTGTAGACCACCAAGGCTGTATGGCCATTAATCATTCAGCAGGGTTCACAGAGGGCATCTCTACCTGCAGTGAGTTTGGATGTGTGGAGCCGTTCTTGTTTTCATGTCCAGATGCCTTTATAGCATGTATACAGCTGATAATTGATCATCTCCCCCTGTTGGACTTTTATGTATTAAAATACCCTAGATTTTCAAATTTAGAATGTAAGACACAAACAAACAGATCCTTGGCTGTGTTTCACAGTGTTCTAAAAACAAAAATGATGCTGCAGATCCTGAGACTTTCGTGTCAACCTGCCAGCCCTGCTGTGTACTAACGCTTACAGATTCCATTGTAGTGCTGAGGTCAAAATGTCTGTGTTCCACTGTTGTTACTTTACATCTCCATTTAGTCACACTCTTTTACTCATTTTCCACACAGGAAACCTTGGAGGATATTGACAAGAACAGCGATGGACATGTGGACGAGGATGAATATATCGGTCAGTTCACGCATTAAGGCTCAGTTATGTTCTGGGGGCTGCTTTGCTGCCTCTGGCACAGGGTCTCTTGAATCTGTGCAGGTTACAATGAAATCCCAAGACGATGATGGCATTCTTGAGTAAAATGTGCTGCCCAGTGTCAGAAAGCTTGGTCTCAGTCGCAGGTCATGGGTCCTCCAAGAGGATAATGACCCAAAACGCACAGCTAAAAACACCCAAGAATGGCTAAGAACAAAAGATTGGCCTATTCTGAAGTGGTCTTCTGTGAGCCCTGATCTAAATCTATTGAACATCTATGGAAGGAACTGAAACTTGCAGTCTGGAGAAGGTAGCCTTCAAACCTGAGATTGCTGGAGCAGTTTGCTCAAGAGCAGTGTGCCAAACTACCTGTCGATAGGTGCAGAAGTCTCACTGAGAGTTACAGAATGAGTTCACTGATTGCCTCAAAAGGTTGTGCAACAAAATATTAAGTTATGGGTACCATCATTTTTGTCCAGACCAGATTCATTCTTTTATTTTATTTTATTTATTTTTTAATGATTATGTCAAACTGCAGTTCAAAGCAATTAGGTCATTTTCAGTCAAATTTTATTTATTATTACTTTGCCAGTTTCAAGTTATTTCAGTGACCAATGTGGGTTTTTCTTTTTGTAATGGAAGGGTACGAACAGTTTTGTCCACGTGTGTGTGTGTGTGTGTCTTATATTTTTAGTACTGTTTACTTGAACTTATTTATTTGGCACACAACTCGTCAATAACAAAAACTGATATACAAGACAATTCCACAGTGACATGTGTGACCAAAAAGGGGGTGAGCAGAAGCAAAGCTTATAACGCCCACCCCATATATACATACACACATTACCTACCCCCAGAGCAAGCACACAGGCGACAGTGGTAAGGAAAAACTCCCTCTGATGTATTGAGGGAGAAACCTCAAGCAGACCAGACTCTAAGGGGTGACCCTATGCTTGGGCCATGCTACAAACACATTTAACAACACAAACAAATCCCATTAACATAAACATATCAAGTGAACACCGTGTCTTCATCTACATACATATTTACATACATATACATGTATACACACACCAACATACAGCTACACATACATACATAATTACACACACACATATATATATATGCACATACATAAATGAATGTTACTGAACAAGTTCACAATTACAACACAAAACTCATCGTACTTAATTAGATACATTCTTGAAAACATCACTTTTTTTTTTTAATATTGCTTTTTAAACTGATTGATATTTGGACATCGTTTGAGTTCATCCATCAGGTTATTCCATAATCTAGGGCCACACATGGAGACACAGAAACCTTTTCTGGTCGTCCGAGCGCCAGCAATTTTAAAATGATACAAGCCCCGTAAATTATATTTTCCTTCTCTCTCAGTAAAATATTCTTGAATTCTAAATGGCACTTGTTTCTTTTTCACTTTGTGCATTAATTGAACAGTCTTGAACAAAATCATATCATTAAGTTTTAATATTTGAGATTTAATGAACAGTGGTTTGGTGTGGTCTCAATAACCTGCATTATGAATTGTCCTTAATGCTCTTTTTTGAAGAATGAATAATGGTTGCAATATAGTTTTGGAACTGTTGCCCCAAACGTCAGCGCAATAAGTGAAGTAGGGTGCAACCAATGAACAATACAGAGTATGTAGTGCTCTGCAATCAAGAACATGCTTTACTTTATTTAATACTGCAATACTTTTTGATACCTTCATTTGAATATGCTGAATATGAGCTTTCCAATTAATTTTTTCATCAATAATGACACCTAAAAACTTATTCTCTTTGACACGTTCTATGTTTACCCCATGTATATTAGGGTGGTTCAAAAAAATAAAAGTTGGAAATTCATTACTCTCACCCCTTCATTTTATGATGCTTTGGGAAAAAAGAAAGCCTGCCAAATATTTTTGTCATACATTAATATTTAGAGGTAGCACATCATAGCTGAAGGTTGTAAATATATCAATTATCGCTGCCCGAGTGCCTGTGCAATAGGTTATCCATTATCCAGTATCTAATCACATCACTTATAAAGAGGATAGAAGTTAACCACCTGAGTGTAACTAAAGTATAATTTTATATTCAATTTAAAACTATACCTGGGTTTAAATATTTCTCACAAACAACATACTTTCAAAAATGTTATTTTAGGCTACAAGCTGAAAATTTTGCTTCAATTCACAGCTTCTTTCTTTCAGATCTTTGGTGATGGTGAATCTAACATGAGATAAATGTAAAAGAGACACTTGCTGACTTAACATGCTTAACCATTAACTGGAAACTTCAGTAAAACATGTCAGCTACTAGAAGTAGAACATTTGTATACCTTATTGGTTCCACCGACTGAAATAAAGGGAAACAAATTGCCCTCAAATGGGCAAATACTCAAGGTATTTTTCTTCAAACACTGATTTGAAGAAAACTGTTCATGATGCTGCTGTGACCTCTATAGACATGGCAATTCCTTTTTGGGAGAGAGCTAGAATCCCACTGAGGGCAAAGCAGCATCTGATCACAAAGTTAGAAAAGGTGTTCGGAAATGGAAGACATTGAAAAAGACCAAGAATCGCAATACAGACAAGCAGAAGAAAGATGAAACAGTGTTTTGTGAATCTTTGGAGGACTTGTTTGACATGGCACATCAGGATGTCCTAACAATGATAAAGTTTGAAGATGACAGACAGTTCCTACTTGCTCAGCGAGAGAAAGGTAGAGGATGCATGACAGGCATAGATAAAATACAAACTGCCAAAGAACAAAGAGCAGAAAAAAGGAAAGCTGCAGAAGGAAAATACAAAGAGAAACTGGAGGAGCCTGGATCATCTAATGTCTCACTACCTGACACTGTCTCCAGCCAGAGTGAAGAGAACACAGAAAGTCCAGATGAAGAATTTGTTATGCCAGTGCCACAAAAAGCCAGTAAAATTAAAGCTGTTGTAACACCAGGACTTGCAGCAGCATTGGATAGGACCAAAACAACAGACAGAAGTGCCACCTATATTCTGACTGAAACGGCAGCAAGTCTTGGTCATGATGCAAGCAACTTAAATATCATTATCATGTAAAGGATGTTCTCTTATGTTACATAGCTGTATAATTGGTTCTTGTGCTGATTCATACATTTTTGAATATTAAGTACTGCAAGGCATAAAGAATATTATTGTTTGGAGCTAGATCAAAATATATGTGGAAATATATAAAGCATAGACTTATTTAAATTTATCAATATGAAACAGTATTTCATCACTAAATGAAAATGCAATGTTTGATTGTTACAAAATCTTCGCTACACCAGTATCTAGGTATTGTAGAAGAACTGCATCTCACAATTCATGTTTTAGTGTTAACTATTTATGGGATATGAAAGATTTGATTTTCCAATGTATTGCCATAATTTCTTTCCTGACATATCAATATTAAACTGACAGAAATAATTTGGAAATATCTGGAAATGACCATACTATATGACAAAGTTATTATGAGCAAATCTTTAAGGGCTGTGTGCTACCAGTAAAAATTATTAGAGGTTTATGAAATTGTACATGATGTGTTTTTATGTTAGGTACAACAAATTTAGAGAGTGAGACTTGATGTTTTTTGAAAAAAAATTTTTGACCATTTTTATAGACCACCCTAATGTATATTTAAATGAATGTGTATGTCTTTTTTATAATTTCCAAATACATCAATTAGTTTTAGACAAATTTTAATGATAATTTGTTAATATCAAACCATCTCTTTAACTTTATCATTTCTGTTCCTAAATCCGATAATCGTTGCATATTTTCCCCTGAGCAAAACCGGTTTGTGTCATCTGCAAAGAGCACAGTTTTAACCATATCTGAGACTTTACATAAATCATTAATGTATAAAATAAATAATTTTGGGCCCAACACAGAACCCTGTGGTAGCCCACAAATGATGTCCAGATATGAAGAACAGTATTCATCAGGAGAGTCGTCAAGGGAGCCATCAGGGGAGGCTTCCATCCCATCATTAGGAGAGTGCACAATAGGTGCTAATTAGAGCTATTGTTTAGTCACTAGCCTATAGCAGTCGGCCTCTCGGTAGGAGGGGTCTGGTTAGGTTAAAAACTCCAGCTTTTGTTGGCTTCTGGTATATTCTTCTCTACAAGAGTCAAGACAGAAGTCAGACTACCAGAGCAAGAATTTTAGCTGAGGAAGCTTCTGTGATTTGAAGCGAAACGTCCTCACGTCAAGCAACCCAATCCAGTCGAAGATTCAAGCTTCTCTACTAAGTATTCCCCGAGTTTAACAAACTGCTTTCGGTTTTCTAAGTAGCTTTTAATCCAACTCAGAGCAACTCCTCTGATCCCATACAGTTCCAACTTTTGAAATAATATATTGTGATCAAGTTGTGTCAAAAGCCTTTCTTAGGTCAATAAATAACCCTGCAACTATTACCCTTTGGTCCACATGTTTATTGATCTCTCTATGGAATCGAGCAATGCCATGTCGTGGACTCCTTTTTGCTCTAAAACCATATTGACTTTCATCAAGCAAGTTGTGTTGAGCTTAAATTTATCCAGTCTGCTGTTGTAAAGTTTTTCCAGTATCTTTGAAAATTGTGACAGTAGAGACACAGGCCTGTAGTTAGTAAAAAGATGCTTGCTGCCAGATTTTGAATAAAGGTATACTTTTGCCACTTTCATCTGTTAGGAACAATCCCAGTTTGAAATGATTTATTAAAAATATATGATAATGGTTTTGCGATTTCAGTAATTATTCGCTTTACTAAGGACATATGTACCTCATTATGATCCGTTGACTTTTACTTTTACATGTACTAACTATGTTAATAATTTCCCTTTCATCTACTGGGCTGAGAAACATTGTTGTGCGGATTTCTGGTGATTATTGCTGATTTTCCCATGTACTGTGTGGGATTTCAGCTGCCAGATCTGGCCCAACATTAGCAAATTTATTGAAACTGTTCACTACTTGGCTCATGTTTATATTCATCTTTGTTGTCATAAGTCAAGTATGTTGGATAGTTATTTGATTTGGGTTTATTTGCTATATACTATTCAATATTTTCCATGTTTCCTTTATATTGTTTTTATTATCGTTTAGTATTTTCCAAAGTATGATTTTTTTTTTTTTTTTTTTTACAGTTCCGCATAATAGTTGTTAGTTTATTTTTATAGTCCTTATATTTAACCTCTGCCTCTCTTGATTTACTTTTAATGAATTCTCTGTATAGCCTATTTATCTTTTTACACGCCTTTTGAAGACCTTTTGTTATCCATGGGTTAGCTTTATAGTTATTATTTTTATTATACTGTATAATTAGACAATTTTTGTTATATATATTGAGAAATATGTTTTCAAATTCGGAATATGCATCTTGGCTATTGTAAATATGATTCCAATCCTGTAAAAGTAAATCATTTTTTAAGACAGTGATTGCTTCTTCAGATTGCAGGCGCTTGCAGTATTGTTTTTTCTCAGTACATTTTTTTAATTAAACTTCAAATCAGTTACTATAAAAATTGGCAAATGGTCACTAATATCATTAATTAATAAGCCACTTAGTGTTTTGGTATCTATCATTTGTAAATATATTATCAATGAGAGTAGCTGAATGTGAAGTGATTCTTGAAGGCCTAGTAATTTTTGGATATAGATTTAGACTGTACATATTGTTAATGAAATCCTCAGTTACTATATGCTGATGCGGGTTTAAGAGATCAATGTTTATATCTCCACAAACAAATACTCGCTTATTACCCATCTGTGAAAAGTTTCTCTGTCCAATTTTGAAATTCTTCAATTTTAGAGCCAGGAGCTCTATATATGCAGCTAATAATTATATTTTTGCCTTTTTCCATACCTATTTCAATTGTGATGGATTCCAAAAGATTTTCCACAGCCACAGTCGTTTGAGCTTTAATTTTGTAGTTAATCCTTTTGTCAACATACAAAGCCACTCCTCCTCCTCTATTTCGTCTATTCAGATGATTAAATTCATTCACCCTCCAGCTCATAATTTGTGTCATCACCCTCTGTAAGCCATGTTTCCGTTATGGCAAT
This sequence comes from Thalassophryne amazonica, assembly GCF_902500255.1. NCBI lineage: Eukaryota > Metazoa > Chordata > Actinopteri > Batrachoidiformes > Batrachoididae > Thalassophryne > Thalassophryne amazonica. The sequence continues at coordinate 86,296,488 of NC_047104.1, forward strand.
TATACTGAATGGTTGACAAAATTGTTTTAAATAGTATTTGATACTCCCAAAATTTTGGTACAGACTCCTGCTATTAAAGTGGATTATTGACAATTTACCATCACTTGAAATGCAGTTATTGTATTGTTCCTCTGTGTAATACTGACAGTTACTATCTGTGAAGGAATAGAAATGATTGTCCGGATCTATCTCATATTCCAGATCCTGTATATGATGCTCAGTATACTTAAAAGGTTGTAATTCCACATTCTCATAGCCATGTACGATTTCAGTTATACTATTACTGTTCAGAAGCACTGATGGATGGTCTGTATGTTTGTCAGTCATTATGAAAGTTGGTTGCCTTCATTTGCCATGTTTTAGTCATAATTTTGCCAATTCCTCCATGCTTCTGATCAGCAACACTTTGGCTTCTTCTGGAGACCTGTTCAGTTTGATGAATACTTTACAGTTTGTAGTCCATGTGTTTTGAATTTTTTGTTGTTTTCTCAAGTATCTTGCCTTCTTTGCTATATCTGTGTTGTGTTTAGTGAGATGTTCATTTATGTAAACATTGGATCCTTTAAGTTTATATCCTTGTTTGAGCAGAGTTGTCTTGTCTTTCCTGTTAACAAACCTCATGATGACTGTAGGTTTGTCTGATGAATTCTGCCTGGGTAACGGGTGACAAGCTTCAATAGTGTTTATATCCAAATCAATCCCCTTAGTTTGTAAAAAAGCAGCAACTTGTTGCTCTGTGGAGCGTTGGTCTTGTTCATCGGGCTCCCCCCTGTTACCAGAGGCTGCTGCCCGAGCATACGATCTGGGTCTGATATTATATCCTCAATATATTTTTGTCATTTTTGTTCATTCCCATCCTGACTTGACTCTGTTTCAGCGGACATGTTTGCTCATGAGGATGGCGGTCCAGAGCCAGACTGGGTCAAGACTGAAAGGGAACAGTTCTCTGACTTCCGAGATTTAAACAAAGATGGTAAAATGGACAAGGACGAAATTCGACACTGGATTATGCCCCAAGACTACGACCACGCCCTGGCTGAGGCCAGACATCTAGTGTACGAGTCTGACCAGGATAAGGTACATACACTCATACAGCAGCATTTTTTGGACATTTTAGCACACACAGAATAATGCAGCACACCTAGAGTATAAGGAACAAAATCAGGTTTGTTTATTTTTTCAGAAACCTTGATTTATTCTGAATATAAGGTTCCATCTGTCCATTTTCTATACTGCTTACTCCAGTTGGGGGTCACTGGGGGTGTACACTGTGGACAGGACACCAGTCTACCACAGGGCCACATATAGACTGTGAGGCAACAGTGCTAACCACTAAGCCGCCGTGCTGCCCCTGAATAGAAGGTTGAAACTGAAAATTTTGGGAAAAAAAGGCTTTCTTTATTTTGTTGCAGGTTTTCATGAAAAAAAAAAACTGCAAGTTTTTTCATGATGTCTTTCACGATGGTTTTTTGATCTTTTATTGTTATTTATTTATTTATTTTATTATTAAATAAAATCCTTTTCACTCCACCGTTAAGCTGTGGCTGGTGAAGCAACAGACAGATGTTGCTCTGTGTGCAGTTTATTCAATCACAGCCACTCGAGGTTGTAACTTCTTCAGAATTTTCAAGGCTGTCTTGGTGGCTTCCCTCACTGGTTTCCTTCCAACGGGGTCACTCAGATTTAGAGAACTGACAGGACCATCCTGTTTCGATTTCTTAAATATTGATGTAAATGAATCCAAGACTTGGAAATGTTTGTTTGAGTCACTAACACTGACTGTAAAAGTTATGATTTACTGTAAATTCAAATAGTGCTTTTTGTTACACTGAATGAAAGTGGTGTTGTTCATTAACTTTGGACATTTTAATAACTAGAGGTGCATCTCAGAAAATTAGAATATCATGACAAAATTTCAATTTTTTTTGTCAGTTATTTCAGAGCAAAAAAATTGCATAAATCGCTTCTGTATAATTTATTTATTTATTTATTTATTTTCATTTTGATAATTATGGCCTGCAGCTCCAAAAAACTAGAAAATGCATAGCTCAAAATATTAGGATATTTTGTTTCAAGTCACAATGCAGTATGAGTACCATGAATCTCTCAAATCTGGTTCAGTACTCACAACCACAGTCATGGGGAAGACTGCTGACTTGACAGTTGTTCAGAAGACACTCATGGACACTTTCTGCAAGGAGGTTCAGCCACAGAAGCTCACTGCTGAAAGTTCTAGCTGTTCATAGAGTTCTGGATCAGAGCATATTCATGGAGAGCTGACTGGAGGAGAAAAGTGTGGTCAGAAAAGATGCACAAGCAGCAGGGATGACTTGAGAAGATTGCGACACAAAACCGATTCCAGAACTTGGAGCTTCAGAAGGAGTGGACTGAGGTTGGAGTCAGTTCATCAAGGGCCAACACACAAAGACATGTCCAGGAAATGGGCTACATGTGTTGTATTCCTGGTGCCAAGCCACTACTGAACCAGAGACAATGTTAGAAACATCTTACCTGGGCTAAGGAGAGCAATAAGTCTTTTTTCAAATGAAAGTAAATTCAGCATTTAATTTGGAAATCAAGGTAACCAGGGTTGGAGAAGGAGAGGAGAGACAGAATCCAAGCTGCTTGAAGTTTAGTGTGAATTTTCCATAGTCAGTGATGATTTGGTGCCATGTTATGTGCTGGTGTCGGTCCACTGTGTGTTATCACGTCCTGCATCAATCCAGCCATCTACCAGGGGGTTTTAGATCACTTCATATTTCCATCTGCTGACAAGCCTTATAGAAATGCTGATTTCCTTTTCCAGCAGGACTTGCTACCTGCCCACAGTGCCAAAACTACTAGTAACTGTTTTGTTGACCATGGTATTACTGTACTTAATTGTCCCCCTAGACAATTCATCATAGATTATCTATGGGGTGTTGTCAATAGGACAATTAGAGACATCAGATCCAACAATCTAGATGACCTGAAGGCTGCTATCAAAGCAACCTGGACTTCCAGAACACCTCAGCAGTTCCACAGGCTGATCACCTCCACGCTTCACTGATGCAGGAATTCATTCAAAAGGAGCTGCAATCAAATACTGAGTTCATAAATGAACATACTTTTCAGAAGTTAGACACTTCTGTATTATAAATACTTCTTAAAAAACACATATCTGCTGAAATATTGTAATATTTTGAAATATGCATTTTCTTTTTTTTAGCTGTAGGTAACTATCAAAACTAAAATTAAAAATGACTGAAAGATTTTAGTTTCTATGTACTGAAACTAAAATATGTAAAATTTTCACTATCTGAAATACCTGACAAAAAAGATTGAACTTTTTCACAATATTCAAATTTTTGGAGATGCACCTGGATGATTTTACAGATTGGTTCATTTATATTTATGAACATGTTCGTACTAATAGATCTGACCAGTACATTTATAAACCAATGATCACATTTCATATTTCATGCAGAGACATTGTTCAGCCAATGTTTGTTTTTGAATAGTTTTACGTACAAGCATTTGGTCCCCATGTGTAGATAATTAAGAAATTTAAAAAAAAAAAATCTCCATATTTTGCTGTTTTAACAGCAACAAAAAGTAAGAAATGGCTTTGCTTGCATTGCCAGGATTCTGTGATTTGGTTTCATGCAGGCCTTCCCTGCAGTATACTAGCCTGTTTTTCTTTTCCCAGACATTGTTTTCATCTCTGATATTTGTCTTTCAGGACCAGATGTTGACTAAAAAGGAAATCCTTGAGAACTGGAACATGTTTGTGGGAAGTCAGGCCACCAACTATGGAGAAGACCTGACCAGGAACCACGATGAGCTTTGAGCTCTCTGTGCAGCTTCTGATGTCTCTGAGGAGGCTTCATGAACACCGTCTGGGTGCTGTGGTGGCCATCTGTGGTACTCTGTCTAAAGCGCATCGCGCAGATGCATCGGGCTTGTGTACAACTCTGCTGTTTACGCTGAGTAATCTGAGTGCAAAGGAAGGTGCAGAGTGGGAAAAGGCTTGTATTTAATCACTTCAGTAGTCATGGGCGTATTTTGGGAGTAACGTGAAATGAGAATCAGATTGTCATCTGTCATTACATTTAACACAAATTTGGCGCATTGTTCTTTAGATGGTGATGCCAGAAGCGAGAGAGTTTTCTGGCAAGTAATGGTATCTGTGCACAAACTGACAACACAAACAAATGGGTTATTTACAGGAGCAGCAGTTACCACCACAGCTCCCTGAGGTGATGCATTTGAGAGCTTCATTCTGCAACGCCTCCACTGACCACATGATCTCCATATCTAACCAGATGAAAGCAGCCGCCTTCCCCCGCTGCACCTGGACACTGTGGCCAACCCTGTCTTCGTGCTATCCGCCAGCCAACGCGGTGACGAAAAAAAAAGAAGTTTTTACTTTAATGTTGTTACTTTTCGTTTTCAGTTTAGTTTCTTCATAGTTTGATGTGTTAATGTGCATCCCTGTGCACAGTGTGTAGTGTGTCGTATGCCCACCTACATGAGGTCTGTGTGATTACTGCGTCATGTAAAGGGCAGGCAATGTCTGTGCTCGACTTCAGGCCAGGTTCTTGGTGGTCTGTGGTACAGTCACGTTCTGCTGCCTCACAATGGCAATGTGACAGCACTGTAGCTGACCACACCTTATTTTAAGAGCAACACATCATAGGCGTGGGATGTCCGTTGTACTAGCAGTGACACTTGGGCTGGGCTGTCCACTGCTTTGCACCAGGTGGAAGACAGGGCCCTTTGTCTTTCCTGACAAAATCTTACCGCTTAACCTGCCTGCCTTCCTACCACTCCATCCTGTCCTCACAGAAACAGATGACTTTGTCTTTTACTTTTTTCCCAGTAAATAGACGGAGCTAATAAACCAGATAAAGTCTAAAGGTTGGACCTACCACTAACACTAATGGTCTGTCTAAGTTTTATAGTGATTTTGTTTCTGATATTCAGGAGCAAGACCAGCAGACTTGCGTTACTATTGATGGTGCCTTCAAGCCATATCGCCGGCTTCACTGCCTCAGAGCCGTACACACCTTTGTTCACGATAAATGACAAGCTTTAGACAAACTGTCGAATACAGAAATGGCATTGATACTCTTAATGTGAATCAACAGCTCAGATCAAATACTCAGATTTTATTTATTTGTTGTATAATGTCATTGGTTCCTTTTTTCTTTGCCAAAATGTGTTTTTTTTTTTTTTTTTTTTTTTTGGAAATGCTTTCAAAACTAACACCTGTTAATGCCATATGTTTTGTTTTTTTCCCCACATTTGGCTTTTAGTACAGAATGTGAAATAGTTTTTCTTTGTACTTAGTTTAAAATGTATTTATTGTTACACCTAAAGCCAATATGTACATGCTTAATGTATTTTTTAAAAAACATTGGTGATGTTACATTTGAGTTCTAGACTGGTGCAAGTCCTGAAATTCATGACTGAGTTTGCAGCAGAGATTACGGACGCACAAATGTTTTCTTTCATTTACATCACTAATCTGCTGGCAGTTTGTAAATATCAGCTTATTAATTTTAACACTTCCAAAAAAAAAAAAAAAAAAAATCACATTTTGCAGTTTATTAAAGTCTCAAAGTATGCACAGTTTACTAAAAACAAAACTGCAGATTGTGACATAATTTTAACATTCTTCTCCCCAGTGTATTTTTCCAGACCCTCAAAGTCCAATAGTTCTCTCTGATTAGTGCTTCTCATTCAATAGAGTGGTATAGACATATGACAAATTCTGTTATTCCATATGATAGAGGCTCAACAACTACAAAATAAAGTTTGTGGAAAAATTTTTTTGGGGGGGCAGCTGGAGTGGGTATTGTGCTGTAAACTAAAGACAAAAATGGAGAATTTTGGCTATTTTATAAAAGCCAGATACATGGTTGTATGTAAATAAATGTTTGACTTCTAGCAAATATGACCCAAGTCAAATATAAAGGGTTTCTTCATTCAAAAAAAAAAAGCTATATTTGTTAATATCAAAGTAAAAATGAATCACCTTGAGCTATGTCAGGACGGGCTGTTGCTGCACATTACCACATTCTTTCACTACAAACCATATTTGGTCCTCAGTAGCAACCACTCTGGTAGACCACCACTCTATCCCCCCCACCTCTTTAAAGTAGCATGTCACCTGCTGTGAACAGTGGGTGTCCCTTTGGCCTTTTCCAGTTGTTGGGGTTGTTAAGACCCCAAAGGAACACAACATATTCATTGAGACACAGACAGCAGAGGAAAGAGTCAAATAGTCAATTTTATTAATTATTAAGGAACTCTTCGTTCTTCTTCAGTTATTTCAGTTAGATAGACTTCTTTCTTAAGGTTTCACAACAAAACCCTTACTTCCCTGTGTCCCAAAAAGAAGCCAAAAGTTACAAAAGAAAGTTGGGGCCTGGAAGGCCAGCTAAACAGAAACAACAGGTGCTGCAGTGGGCCAACCCCATACAGGGCCGTTGAAGCTGTTGCAAACACCAAACTAACAAAAAAGCAAAAACTCCTAAACCCAATCAAAAGAAAAGCGAGAACAGGACAGCCAGTCCCACCAGGCCCAAAAGAGAAGAAAAAGTCCAAAAACAACACTACAAAAGTATTCACAGGACAAACTCAGGCCTAAGGCTTGAGGCCTGCATCCTGACAGCTGGCAGCTGTGCGTGCTGACGAGCCACGCCCAGACCCTGGCACAAAGTGAGCTGGAGAAGGTGAGAGAGAGAGACGCACCCGCAAACAAACCTATTTATAGGCTGACGGAGGGGGCATTTCCACAAAAAATTACCCACAAAAATCAATAGACAAAAAAACAACCTAAAAAATAAACCAGAAAAGAAAAAAATATAATACAAAAATAATAAGTAATCATGTGCCCAGCACGTAACAGGGGTCCATAGTACTGAGATGCCTGCACAGTGTAAGGGGAAGCATGCCACATGGTCGTAATGTTGCAGCTGATGTTCCCTCACTGAAAGTACTACTGTACATCGCAAGTGGTTCTTCCAAGTAACCGTTTGTCTCAAAGTCAGGTACAGCAGTACTCAAGGATTCCTTAAAAAGTGTCCCAAAGCTCTTTGATCATTGTGTTGGATCTGTAGAAACACCAGAACCTGTAAGACTTGAATCAAATGTCTTTGTCAGGTACAATAAATAAAAATTTAAACCAAAAAATGGATTGTTCAAAGCATATAACACATGGTACACTAGTTTTATAAACCAGTAAAAAGTTTGAGTGATACCTATTTACAGCTGGGTGGACTGGGACAATGCAGATAAAGTGCACTGTCCAAGGACACAGGTAGCATGACTTGGAATAAAATCCACTTCTTAAAATGTAAATGCTTTGTACAAACAAAATTTGCATTGCATTCAAGGTTGTCCAATACAAGTTCAAATTAATAAAGAAACAGGTTATAAAATGTCTTTTCTCTGTAGTGTATTTTGTGGTAAAATATGTGCCAAAATGGCAACTAAAAATTCAATAGTTTCTAGAGGAGCACCCACCATCCAAGATCACTCTTCTTAGTCACGCCTTGCTTGTTTGCAATTCAACACCCCACCACACACACACACAGTTGCCCCTGTGTGTACGTACAAAACCCCCCATCTTTTTCAGACAGGCACGTGTTCGTATGTACGTCGGTATCGGCTGCTGATAAAGTAGTTTTACCACGATCACAAACTGCCGTGCGATGGCGGAGGAGGCCGACAAATTCTTCCTAGCTGGCCAGCACCACGGCATGACAGCAGCTGCACTCGCCCCAGCACACGCAGCTGCAGCGGCTCCACAGCACACACCAGCACTGCCTCTGGCAGCTGCGTCTCTCCCTCCACGGCAGTGCTCACAAACCGACTTCTGTTTCTACCGCACAGCGTTTGGAGCCAAAGCCGAAAGCTGCTGCTCATCATGCACCTTTCAGTGTAAGGGAAACGGCAGGGCCGGCGCTCTTTAGTAGCCTTGAGTGCTGGTCGCAACAACAGGCTGCTGTTCATCCAGGACGACATCTGGGGTCAACAGTTACTGTGTGACACTGGAGCACAACAGAGCATCCTGCCAGCAGCCAACCTCAACATCTTGGTGGATGGAGTGTGGAGTGAGCCTGCACCTCACAGCCAGTGGCGGCGCCAAGGGGAGGCTTGGGGGGGCTTAAGCCCACCCAATAATAGCCAAGCCCCCCCTCAGCCCCCCAATAATTCTGCCAATAATGTGAATAGCAACTGACATATTTGTGGATCTCAATTGCAGTTTTGCACTGAGAATGTCTCAATATTGCGGAACTGAGCAAAGTGACAAATGTGTGTGTTCGGTGATCCACTAATGCTGAATCACCCTTCACAAACAGAATTTTCAGTTTTGCAAATAAACATTTATTTGTAAAAACCCACACACAAGTTACAAATCAGAAATTTGTGTTTGTGGATCACAAAGTATGTGTACAAATCAAAGGATATTTGTAAATCACCCTCTGTGCATTTGCAAGTATTAATGAGACAAATTTAACTCCATACTCCAAAAATTTAGGTTTCCTAAATATTTATTATGGCCACTCTTAAAACTTCACTTATCTTTATTTATACCTATGTGCAAATTTACTGAACTTGCAATGATTCTGAGTGTTGTGTGTGTGCATTGATACCACATTTTAGAGGAGCACGGGTGACTAAAACATATACCTTGGTATTCATAAAGCAATTTACTATATATTGTTCATTTCAATTACATTTTGTGGAGCCCCTCCAACTTTTACCCCAGCTTCCCCTCAGCCCCCCCAACAAAAATTTCCTGGGACCGCCACTGCATTTCCGTACAGCACCCGGCACTGGAACTTCATCACGGCCAAGGTCGCCGTTCCACTCCTGTGTACGAACTTTCTCTGTGTGTATGGACTGCTGGTGGATGTCAAAAATCTGCCATCTGATCAACGCCACCACCTTTTCTTCGCAGGGACATTTTCCACCGCCTGCTTGGCAAACTCCCCGCTCTCACACAACCCATTTTCTCTGCCCCTGCTGCCAAGCATGGAGTGAAGCACCACATAGCCACCACGGACCCCCAGTGTACGCCTGTGCAAGATGCCTTGACCCAGCCAAGCTCAGCATCGCCAAAATGGAATTCCACAGCATGGAATGCCTTGGCATCATCCGCCACTCTGACAACCCATGGGCATTGCCCCTCCACATGGTGCCAAAACCTGGCATTGGGTGGCGCCCATGTGGTGACTACCACCAACTCAATGACATCACAACACCAGACTGCTACCCCATGCCCCATGTACAGGATGTTTTGGTGCACCTGGTGGGCACAACCATCTTCTCCAAGGTGGACCTCGTCCATGGATACCACCAGGTGCTGGTCCACCCACGAGACATAGCCAAAACGGCAGTGATCACGCCATTCGGACTGTTTGAGTTCCTGAGGATACCTTCTGGACTAAAATGTTGCCCAGTCTTTCCAGTGCCTTATGGACTCTGCTGCGTGACCTGCCATTCCTGATCGTCTACCTTAACGACATCCTGGTGGTCAGCTCCTCCCAAGCGGAACACTTGACCCATCTGCAGATACTTTTTAAGCGCCTTAGCCGGCACAGCCTGATGACCAACCCAGCAAAGTGCTAGTTTGGACTCACCACCATTGACTTTCTAGGGCACAGAGTCACAAAAGACAGCACTAAGGTCTCAAACACAATAAAATTTAATTTACAAAATTATAAACAAATTAGACCATTCATCACAACTGCGGCAGCAAAGTCCTGCCTATTAAGATACTTGATCGAAAGCCTCAGTCTTATCACACGTGTGCACTATTTGAGAAATATAATTTTGAAAATTTTGAAAATTTTAAAAATTTCAAAAATAATTGTCTGGTGTATCGGGTACTGAATGGACTCACCCCACCACCTCTTAATGAATTTATTTTAAAAAGTAATAGTGAGACTAGTACTCGGTCCACAGTGAGGGGGAATTGTTTGGTAGTTTCAACAGTCCACATTTGCACAAAATGTGCTTTCTATAAAGGGCTGTTCCAGTTGGAATGCTCTACCAATTACAGTTAGAGAAAGAAACACGTATGTTTTATTTAAAAGGGGACTTAAAGAATGGCTCCTTGGTCAGCAAAACTGTGAACATAAGCAGAGATTTTAGATGAAGAAGAGGGTATAGAGGAGTGTGTAAAATATTTTCTTTTTTGTTTATGATCAGCACTTTAACATTTAGGCACTTTAGCAATAGTGTTGATTTTGTGTTATCTCGTTTGTATTGTCATGTTAATTTGTTTATTGTAGTGTTTGTCTCGTAATGTGTTATATTGTATTGTATTCCTTTGTATGGGTCGTGTGTTTGTGTTGGTGGTATTTTTACCCCATGGGACTGCGGATGGAAAATACCCTTGAGCTAAATCTGGCATATTTACAGTACTTGTTTACTGTTCATTAATATGCATTGTCCCATTCAAATAAATTAATAAATGAAATGAAATCCCCGAAGCTGCTGCAGTCATGCGCCTGTTGTACAAGGCTCTTAAGGGGAAAGCTCCCAAACATATGGTGGACTGGTCAGAGAGACATGGCATTCTTCAATGCCAAAACAACCCTGGCTTCCGCAATGATGCTAGCACATCCATCACCTGATGCCCCTGTATCCACAGATGCATCAGACTACATGGTTGGTGCAGTACACGAACAGTGGGTAAACGGGCATGGCAGCCGCTTGCTTTCTGGAGTTGACAGTTGCACCTCAATGAGTGCAAATACAGCACCTTCGACTGGGAGCTGCTCACCCTGCACCTTGCCGTCTGACACTTCCGCACGCTACTTGAGGGGCGCTGGTTTACAGCTTTCATTGACCATAAGCCGCTGACGTTCAACATGGCCAAAGTCTCAGAACCCTGGTCCGCCCGCCAGCAATGACCGCTCACCAGAGTTTACTACAGACATCCAACACATCGCCGGCAAGATGAACTCTGTTGCAGACTGCCCCTCCAGAGCCTTCACAGCCACTGTCCACCTCAACCTGGACTACAACCACATGACTGCAGATCAAACTGCCGATCTGGAGGTACAAACACTCACATCAGCTATCACCGGATTACAGCTCACAGACATCACCTTCGGTGAGGGTGGCGCCCAACTGCTCTGTGACTTCTCCACAGGGCAGCCACAGCCAGTTGTCCCCACCACATGGAAGCAGCACATCTTTGACACTGTGCACAGCCTTTCCCACCCTGGAGTGAAAAAATCACAATGGCTGGTGGCAGCCAAGTTCTTCTGGCACAGGCTAAAAAAGGACGTCAGAACCTGGGCGACCTCTTGTGGCACTTGCCAGCGTTCCAAAGTTCACAGGCACATCAAAGCCCCCCTGACCCAGTTCCCAGTACCTGAATGGTAGTTCAAACACGTTAATGTGGACCTTGTGGGACCCCTTCCCCCCTCCTCAGGATTTACACACCTCCTCACCATGGTGGACAGAAACCCTCGGTGGCCGGAGGTGGTACCGCTGACGTCCACCTCAATGGCCGACATGGCCCAAGCATTCATTGGTACATGAGTCGCTTGTTTTGGAACCCCAGCGAACCTCTCTTCAGACAGAGGCTCACAGTTCACGTCGGAATGATGAAACGCGATAGTCGACTGCCTGGGGGCAAACTCCATTGGACCGCGGCGTATCACCCCACAGGCCAATGGACTGTGTGACCGCTTCCATTGCTCCATGAAAGCCACTCTATGCGCTGGATTAACTTACAGCGTGCTCCCATGGGTCATGCTGGGCCTGTGGACCGCCCCCAAGGAGGGCCTCCAGTCCTCATCAGCAGAGCTAGTTTATGGTCAACCACTACAGGTCCCTGGAGATTTCATCCCTGATACCACAGCCCCCTGGTCAGCAACCCGCCAAAAGGGCAACCTTCAGGACAAACTTTGACTTTTGGACCCGTGCTGACTACACAAAATGGCACTCTGTTTTCCTACACGCCCCCATGCCTGCAGTCAGCTGACTATGTTTTTATTTGTCACAACAAACACAGAGGACCACTACAGCCCCATTACGACGGCCCCTTTCGTGTCTTTAACACAAGTGACAAAACCATTGTGGTGGACGTCGGCGGCAAAGCCGAACACCTCAAACCGTTCCACCTGGATCTACACTGACCGATGGAGCTGGCATGCCCACATACATGAGGCGGCCCACCAAGCCACCCAACACACACGTCTAAAGCTCCTACACACAGCGCAACCGACACCCCGCTGCGACGGAGCCGCTGTGGCCAGATTATACGCCCCCCTGTCATTGACTTTTCTTTAAAATTTTTCCATATTTGTTCTTCCCTATAGTGAATTCTGGGAGGGCCTGTGTAGCGCACACAAAAGGAGTTTCCCATACAGAATTCACCAACTCAAACATTGTAGAAGGAAATGCAATAACTTGCAAGAACACTGGTTTTCCTGCTTTACTCATGGACATAGTCACACCTCTGTGGATCATGATGCTCAAAGTCACATGCTCCTGTGAATTGCCACACAAAGGTTTTTCAAGTGCCATTTGGAAAGCTTTGGCTTCCTGTGCTTTGTTCCAGCTGCAGACAGGAATGCATATTTGATATGCCCGGTCTTTGGTCATCCACGAACACCCCCGTGGAGTTCAAGCCGGGCTAGGAGTATTTAAGATGGTGCCTGAAAAGTGATGCTTCAGTATTTTACTTTTCTGTGATTAAGGCCCCGTCACACTATACTTACTAGGGATACCAAAGCCAAAATGAAACAAGAAATCTGGACTTGCGTTGACTTTCAGAGTCAACGCAAGTCCATTTAACCGTCATCTAGCTTTGTTCGTGCAGCTGGCGCTTTGTCAGAATTTTCAAACTGGTGAAAAATGTGAATGAATCCCGAAATTGGCCAACTTCGTTCATCCTCCCTAGTCCGACATCTTGCGCGAACATTGACGATATCTGAACAGATCTATAACTAAAGATCCGATGAGCTGAACGTGACTTGTCCATGTGTGGGACGAAAAGCAACATTGTCATACAGAAACAATAGCGACAAGAAAGTTTTATCAACTACTTTAACTATTTACGCACATTCGCATGCCGTCTGTGGCTGGAGAGGCTGTGCGTGCACACACACAAATGGCTGTGCGCATGTTTTTGTGAAGACAGACCTGTTGTCAAGGCAACTCTCGCACCTGCAGGTGCTGTGGAGAGGCTTTTCAGTGATGGGAGAAGTGCAGGCTCATTTGACCACTTTTTCTCGACGATTTGTGACTTTTTGACTTTTTTCCTTTGTTCAGCTATCACCATGTGACTGGGCCCTAAAGCACATGCTCTGCGTGTTTGAATGTAGAACTCGTCTCCCTTTATTGTTTCTGACTCAGTTTCTACACACTTAATGCTTTAAGTATGACTAAATGCTTTTTTCAGAATTAAATATACCACTCCTTGGGTGGTGGTAGTGGCCCCGAGGAGCCGTGGTGGGCGATCTTTATTTTCATTTCTGAAAGGTGGCAACCCTACCCTCTCTCAGTCTGACTCTCTACACCCAAAGTGATCAAATGGAATAAAGTGATTATTAGCTATCATTCTAAAGTAAGCTTTAAGCAAAAACGTGGTGCTAATCTGTTAATCGCTGCTGGCGCTCCGTTATGATGCTGCAAATGCGCCACCATGACGCATGCGCAGTGAAGGCAGGGGGGTGCGGAGTCCATGATGACACCGGTGTCGCAGACCGAACGGATCCCCTAAAATTCGGTCCACCCTGTCTTCACTGCGCATGCGGCATTTCGAAGCATCGGCAGTATTTCACAGACTATCACCTCGTTTCTGCTTCAAACTGCACTCCAGTCATCATCTATCTCAATGACAGATATCTGAAGCTTTTGTACAACAATCATTTCCACATAAATTCAGCATTATTTCACAATAAAAGATGGAGGAAGCGATCAGAACACAGCAGCCAGGATGAGCTGCTTCTGCTGCGTTCACTGCTCCTCCGTCATTTCAAAGCATCATGGATTATCGCCTCATTTCTGCTTAAAACTGACTTTGGAATGATTTAAGAGGTTTTACTTTGTTATCTGATGGTTAATAATAATAATATTCCCTTTGATTGCTTTGGGTGAAGAGACGCCGTCTCAGACGAGCTGATGTGGTCCCAAATGACGCATGAGCAGTGGAGGGAGAGCGGACCAATTTTTAGGGGGAGACCATTAGGTCTGCTACACTGGCATGCAGCTCCTATCAGGTTGGCTTATAAAGTACAGACCTGGCAACCGGGAGGCTTATACAGTGCATACTTGGCAACTCGCTCAAAAAAGAACAGAAACGCAACAAATAATGTTCAATTTTTTTGTCCCAGTGGAACACAATAAAACAAGTATCAAGCTGTACTAACTAGGACATCTCATTTAAAGATATTTGAACATGGCTGAAGCTGTTTTAGGTGCACTGACACAAGCATGCTTTCTGAATCACAGAGGATCCATGTCAAGCCATGACAATGTAAACAAGACAAATAATTACCTTTTTAGATGGCTCAAAGTGCTTTCTGCAGCTTGTTAGGCGTGCGCGAATGGTTCCGGCTGCAGCCTCCTCTGTGATTCAGGAGCGTCCAGCGCAGAGCACGTGGCAGCCGGTAGAACAAAGAACGGTGTCACCTGTGAACACAGCAGGTGGGATCATCACAACACAGTTCGTGCTGTTGCGTGAGTCTCAGGCATGCTCGTGTCAGGGCACCTAGAAGAGTCCCTGACAAGCTGTCCCGGATATTGATGTTTGCTGTAAGTGGCAATGTCCCTGCTATACATATAAAGCTGTCTTGGCCCCCTGTGGTGCTTTTCCTGTAGGAACCCCTGTGGGGTTGTTAATGGGCGGGGCCAGGCTGCTATGGAAGGTCTCTGAGTTGTCAGAGAAGGGAGAAATGTAGAAATAATGAGAGAAATAAAGTGACATTGTTGAAATGGGCTCCTTCAATCATCACAATTTCTACACTGGGCTGATTTTGGATCAAGGATGAATGTTGTGAAAACAGAAAATTGATAAGACTAATATTTTTTGGAGAAATTAGGGATATTAGGTAACAACAGTGAACAATGGACAATAATATCATTAATCAGTCCCTGGTAACCACACAAGCTCTGAACAAAGGAAATATCTCAACCTTGCCAGTTGTAAAACATGCCATCAACTAAATATGCCAAATACGAGGTCTGTCCGTAAAGTATAGGTCCTTTTTATTTTTTTCAAAAACTATATGGATTTCATTCATATGTTTTTACGTCAGACATGCTTGAACCCTCGTGCGCATGCGTGAGTTTTTCCACGCCTGTCGGTGACGTCATTCGCCTGTGAGCACTCCTTGTGGGAGGAGTCGTCCAGCCCCTCGTCGGAATTCCTTTGTCTGAGAAGTTGCTGAGAGACTGGCGCTTTGTTTGATCAAAATTTTTTCTAAACCTGTGAGACACATCGAAGTGGACACGGTTCGAAAAATTAAGCTGGTTTTCAGTGAAAATTTTAACAGCTGATGAGAGATTTTGAGGTGATTCTGTCGCTTTAAGGACTTTTCACGGTGCGAGACGTCGTGCAGCGCTCTCAGGCGGCGTCATCAGCCTGTTTCAAGCTTAAAACCTCCACATTTCAGGCTCTGTTGATCCAGGACGTCGTGAGAGAACAGAGAAGTTTCAGAAGAAGTCGGTTTCAGCATTTTATCCGGATATTCCACTGTTAAAGGAGATTTTTTAATGAAAGACGTGCGGGCGGATTGCAGCGTCGGCTCGCAGCCGCCGCGACGCTCCGTCACAGGAAAAACACCTCTGCTGGAAGCCTTAAGGACAAGTTGGAACATCTCCAGCTGATAAACAATTTCTCATATACTCACTCCACTGAAAGCCATCAAAAGCCAACTGGATTTTAACAAATGGTTATCAACACGGAGGTGTTTTTCCTGTGCCGCCGTGCCGCGTCGGCTGCGTCTCGACGCGCGGACCCGTCCGCACGTCTTTCATTAAAAAAATCTCCTTTAACAGTGGAATATCCGGATAAAATGCTGAAACCGACTTCTTCTGAAACGTCTCTGTTCTCTCACGACGTCCTGGATCAATAGAGCCTGAAATGTGGAGGTTTTAAGCTTAAAACAGGCTGATGACGGCGCCTGAGAGCGCTGAGCGACGTCTCGCACCGTGAAAAGTCCTTAAATCGACAGAATCACCTCAAAATCTCTCATCAGCTGTTAAAATTTTCACTGAAAACCAGCTTAATTTTTCGAACCATGTCCACTTCGATGTGTCTCACAGGTTTAGAAAAAATTCTGATCAAACAAAGCGCCAGTCTCTCAGCAACTTCTCAGACAAAGGAATTCCGACGAGGGGCTGGACGACTCCTCCCACAAGGAGTGCTCACAGGCGAATGACGTCACCGACAGGCGTGGAAAAACTCACGCATGCGCACGAGGGTTCATGCATGTCTGACGTAAAAACATATGAATGAAATCCATATAGTTTTTGAAAAAAATAAAAAGGACCTATACTTTACGGACAGCCCTCGTAATAAATACAATTATTCACAAAACTTTATTTTAATTTCTGGCACTTTTTCCAGGCACACTTAAAATCATTATAGAAACTTTGCCAAATTTATTACCACCCTTGAAAAATGTCAGCTACCTATTTTGTAAACACTACCCAATCTAGAACCCATGGATCTCCACGGGCAACATGCCAGTTTTATTTAAATGCTGAAGATAAAAACTCCTATTTAGTTCACGTCTTTTTTAGGTTTTGAGACCAGTGTGGCTCCATGTTTGGTTCTAACTTAACGTAATTACTGATTGTGTACTTACCAATTTGAGGAAATAAAGAACATATGAGAACAACAGCCATGCTTTCTAGTTTATTTTCATTTATTTATTTTTTATTTATATAGTGCCAAATCACAACAAGGTTGCCTCAAGGCACTTCACACAAGTAAGGTGTAACCTTACCAACCCCCAAAGCAACAGTGGTAAGGAAAAACTCCCTCTGAGGAAGAAACCTCAAGCAGACCAGACTCAAAGGGGTGACCCTCTGCTTGGGCCATGTTACAGACATAAATTACAGAACAATTCACAAAACGAACATACAGGAAATGTTGCCAGTGCACAGGACGGTTTCCGGAACAAATACCACACCCATCTCTGGATGGAGCTGCACCTCAAACAGAGAGAAAAGAAAAAAGCAGAATCAAGCATCAGAAAGACAACAAATACGGTATAATTTGTCAGCATTAAGCGACAAGAAAAACAGAAGAAATACTAAGGTGATCGCCGGCCACTAGCCCGAAGCTTCACTGAAAGACCCAGAATTTAGATAAAATTGAGGCCGTGGCATGCTCCATTTCCTAATAAAATGAATTAAAAGAGTAAAAAGCATAATAACATACTATGCCAGTATGCTAGCCATACGAAAGGGAAAATAAGTGCATCTTAAATCTGGACTTGAAAGTCTCTACAGAATCTGACTGTTTTATTAATGCAAGGAGATCATTCCACAGAACAGGGGCATGATAAGAGAAAGCTCTGTGACCCGCAGACTTTTTATTCACTCTAGGGACACAAAGTAATCCTGCACCTTGAGAACGCAAAGCCCGGGCCTGTACATAGGGTTTAATTAGGTCAGCTAGGTAGGGAGGTGCCAGTCCGTGAGGAATTTTATAGGCTAGTATCAGAACCTTAAAATCTGATCTCACTGGGACAGGAAGCCAGTGAAGGGATGCTAAAATGGGTGTAATGTGGTCAAACGTTCTGCTTCATGTCAGAACTCTGGCAGCAGCATTTTGAACCAATTGGAGAGCCCTAATGCTGGACTACGGTAAACCAGAAAATAGAATATTGCAATAGTCCAATCTAGAAGAAACAAACGCATGATTCAGGGTCTCAGCATCAGCCATAGACAGGATGGGACGAATCTTCACTATATTTTGCAGGTGGAAGAAGTCCTCGTTATAGCTCTAATGTGGAGGCCAAAGGACAACGTAGGATCAGAAATTACCCCAAGTTTCCTCACTTTGTCAGTGTATGATGTGTGATGTATGACACACGAGCCTAGGCCAAGCATTAACTGGTCAAATTGATGCCGATGTCTCACTGGACCAAGAACCATCATTTCAGTCTTATCAGAGCTTAAAAGTAGGAAGTTGCTAGACATCCAACTTCTCACTGATGCAAGGCAATCTTCTAAGGATTTTATGTGGATGAGATTACCAGCAGTTATCGGCATGTATAACTGACTATCATCAGCATAGCAGTGAAAGGTAATCCCAAAACACTGCAATATGTGCCCAAGGGGTGCTATATAAAGGGAGAACAGCAGGGGGCCTAAGACGGACCACTATGGAACCCCAAATTTCATGTCACTACCTCAGGTTAAAGGTAGTGTTATTGTACAAAACACAATAAGAACGACTGCTCAGGATGTCAACCAAGCAAGGACATTTCCAGTATTCCCAAAATGATTCTCCAGCCTATCAAGTAGAATATGATGATCCACGGTATCAAAGTTGTTGCAGTTTCCCTGATCTATTACTAAATGCAGTGGGTATGCAGCCGGGTCTCACAATTTTTTCCATGCCCCCATCATGAAAAGTGCCCACTTGTCATGACATTTTTTTTTTGTTTTGCTATTTATAATCTTCCCCTTCTCGTGACTCTAACCATGATCATAGTGTTAGTGAGTACCCTCCACAAACATTAATCATGACCCCCCCCAGATGCCCCCCCTTCACCCCACATTTGGTGCCCCGTCATGAAATGAATTCATGCCCTCTTTACGAAAAGCGCCCCATTTTCATACCCCCAACACGAACCCATAGATTAATGTACTTTTCGTTATCCAGTCCTACAAACTGCCATGAAATTGTGTTGGTATGATACGCTCTGTCAGAGCTGTGCATATACTTACACACATTTCTAAATCTAGGTACAAACTGATAAAATCCATAGTTTGCATAGAAATGTACATACAGTACACACAGTTGAAGCACAAATCTTGGTATGAACGGTTGATAAATGAGTACTCTTGTAGCATCCGACCGTAAAACTCCGTGTCTGCTTGATGCGGCTGCTAGCTGTTGTGTTGTTGCTGTGTCTGTCATTTTGGAGTATTTTATTACATATACCTCTAAAAATATGTCTTGTATAGTAAAGCATTCTAATGGATTAAGATGTCCCTGCTGTAATATTCACGCTGACTGAAGTTCTCATGGAATTTAATGTTGTACGTTAACAGCGTTAATGTCACAGGGTTCCCACTTTCCTGTTGCCTACCTTGTGTTTTGGTTTTATTTTGTGTGTATGTGTGCTGTATAGTGGGCAATAGGTAATGGACCTACGAATTATCCTGTACTGCCCCAACTTGGCGATTGGTTAATTGCAGCCTTGAGAACCGTTTAAATAGGCTGTGTTTGGTCTGACTTGGGAGCCGTGCTTTGAGCGGAGCAGGCTGCTGTTGGAGGGAGAGGAGGACGTCTCGTGTGACGCAGACCCGGAAGCGGAAGCGAGAGAAGGAGTGTCGCATGGATTAGCGACAGCTGCGGAGAAGAGAGGAGACGGGACCAGCGCACAAACAGCTGAGTGAAGGGACGATTTCCCCCTACCGTGTGTGTTTGTGGTGTACGGTTGGGACGTGAGTGAAGCACCGGCTCAGTGTTTGTTTATTTCTGTGTCCCACAGTTGTCGCACGCGTCTGGTCGAGTCGGCAGGAGAGGGAGGAGCAGATCAGCATTTAGATACGCCTTTAAAGCCACACATAAAGGGACGTGCACCATTGAGCGTGTTGCTGTGTGTGTGGTGTTCTTTTATTTTATTTTATTATTGAGCATGTCCGGTGGCTAAGGTCTGACTCTGCGTCCCACAGGGAAGCCTACGCCAGCGCGGTGCGGCCTGGGAAGAGGAGTGAGGCGGGGAGCCGAGGAGACACGGAGTCGTTGTGCAACGCTACTGTCACAATAAGTAAAGGAACGTGTCCTGCTATATATTTGTGTGTGTGGGTCGAGCATGGGAGGGGCACTTGTTTGAGTCCCGTTATATTTGTCCCCAGCTCCGCATGGTGGCGCTGGTCTGGTGACGGAGGTGGTCGTGGAGCGGACGCGAACAAGGACTTCCGCACGGGAGGGGCACTTGTTTGAGTCCCGTTATATTTGTCGACATATACCAATACATTCTCGTAATGACGGACTTGTTTTCTAAATATGCCATTGCAGTCCCTACCCGTGATCAAACTGCGGACACCACGGCCAAGGCTTTGTACAAAAACCTGATTTTGACATTTGGATGTCCTGAACGGTTGCTGTCGGACCGGGGTGCTGCGTTCGAGTCAGCCCTGGTTAAACAGCTGTGCCAGTTATATGGATGCCACAAGGATCGAACCACTGCATACCACCCTCAAAGCAATGGTACGTGTGAACGGTTTAATCAAACTTTGCTGCAACTGTTAAATTCACTCACCGAACCCAAACAGAATAAGTGGCCTGACAAACTGCCTGCCCTGGTACAGGCCTACAATAACACTGTACACAGTACCACTGGCTTGACACCACATTATGTAGTTTTTGGCAGACATGCATGACTGCCAGTGGACTGGTCCCTTGGCCTGACACCCCCCATAGAAGGACACACTTTGGAAGGGTGGACCAGACATCACCAGCATGCCCTGAGCCACGCCTACCAGCATACGTGTGAACACATGCGACGACGTCAGGACCAGGATCAAGGCCGGTATAATCGCAGGGCTACATAATCGCAGGGCTACGCTCGCCCCTCTGCTCCCAGGCGAGCGTGTGCTCATGCGCAATTTCCGCCGGCGTGCAAAGGGCAAATTATCTGTAAGATGGTGCACAAATCCATATGTTGTAGTGAGTCAACTGAGGGAAGGACAGGCGGTCTACGTGATTCGCCCCGAAGGTAGAGGTAGTCCTACTCGCACCCTCCACCGTAATAATCTTCGTCCTTTCCCAATTTGTGTTTTTCAGAAAGAGGTGCCAGTAAAGAGCCCCGTACACCCCCAAGAGCAGCCCCAGCTACCCCCTCCAACCTGGTGGCTGCCCAAATTGACTGTGACCCAATTGACTTCAGAACAGCCTAGAGACCCACTGCAACATGCCCCACCTGACCCTCCGGAGCAACCTCCACCAGTAAGACGCTCACAGTGCTCAAATTTTGGCAAGTTGCCATCAAGGTATCAGGTTTAATTGGCCGGGATGACCAAGGACAAAGAGGGGGGGGAAATGTCACAGGGTTCCCACTTTCCTGTTGCCTACCTTGTGTTTTGGTTTTATTTTGTGTGTATGTGTGCTGTGTAGTGGGCAATAGGTAATGGACCTACGAATTATCCTGTACTGCCCCAACTTGGTGATTGGTTAATTGCAGCCTTGAGAACAGTTTAAATAGGCTGTGTTTGGTCTGACTTTGGAGCCATGCTTTAGAGTGGAGCAGGCTGCTGTTGGAGGGAGAGGAGGACGTCTCGTGTGACGCAGACCCGGAAGCGGAAGCGAGAGAAGGAGTGTCGCATGGATTAGCGACAGCTGCGGAGAAGAGAGGGGACGGGACCCGCACACAAACAGCTGAGTGAAGGGACGATTTCCCCCTACCGTGTGTGTGTGTGGTGTACGGTTGGGACGTGAGTGAAGCACCGGCTCAGTGTTTGTTTATTTCTGTGTCCCACAGTTGTCGCACGCGTCTGGTCGAGTCGGCAGGAGAGGGAGGAGCGGATCAGCATTTAGATACGCCTTTAAAGCCACATGTAAAGGGATGTGCACCATTGAGCGTGTTGCTGTGTGTGTGGTGTTCTTTTCTTTTATTTTATTATTGAGCATGTCCGGTGGCTAAGGTCTGACTCTGCGTCCCACAGGGAAGCCTACGCCAGCGCGGTGCGGCCTGGGAAGAGGAGTGAGGTGGGGAGCCAAGGAGACACGGAGTCGTTGTGCAACGCTACTGTCACAATAAGTAAAGGAACGTGTCCTGCTATAATTTTATGATGCCATGGTTTATGGGGGCTGCATGGGTTCCAAAATTTAGTGGGGAACCGACTAAATTTGGAGAATGGAGGGCACAGGTGGAGGCCATGTTAAGAGCACAAGGGCTGAGCCAACAACAACAGGCTGACTTTGTTTTAGGAGCTCATGAAGGGGATGCTAAAAGGGAACTGATATTGATTAAATCTGGTGAGAAGGACACTAGTAATAAAGTGCTAAACCTGTTGGAGGCTCTGTATGCAAAACCAGCAACTAAAGCTCAGGCACGTACAAACTTTTTTGGTTGTAAACAACGGGCGGACGAAACCATAAAGGCTTTTGTCCTGCGTCTCTGAGAGACATTTTCTGAGTGGCAGGAAAGAGACGAGGGTGGGAAGGAGGACTCTGATGATCTGTTGGTAGACCAGCTTATGGTGGGCCTCCGAAAAGGACAGGTTAAACAAGAACTCAGTAGACAAATGAGGCGCCGGGATGACATGTCGTTCAGGGAAGTATGTAAAGAGGCTTGTGCACTGGAGCAGGAGTTAAAAGAGGAGGACGAGTCCCTCATAGCACATCGCGTCACTACTTTTGCTCCTCCAAAACAAACTGACATTAATCCCACCCAACTGAAAGAACACATTTATTCTGAATTGAAAACAGAATTGTTGGGGGAAATTGCGAAGGAGGTTAAAGAGCAAATTAAAACTTTCACATCTGCTATTGTAGCGGACATTAGGACTGAACTTTTTAATCACGACTATTCCCCAGCTCGACCCCCCTCAAGACAGACTCCGATGCCCAAGCACCTCCCCTACAGTTGGGACGAACAGGGGAGGCCCATTTGTAGGACCTGTGGTGCTGCTGGACATATCCAACGCCACTGTCCTCAAAGGCCTGCCAGGCCTCAGGATTTTTAACTACCCCTGCAGCTGTGGGCCAAGCAGTGGGGGCAGTCGCTGCTGAGCACATAATACAAAGGACCTTGCCGACAGAGCACCTAGGGCCTCCAACTAAGCCGGAACTTAGAACAGCGCTGGTTGGTGAAAGCCCTGATGTTTTGATTAAAATAAATAACTGCACAATCCCATTTGTTCTTGACACAGGATCTCAGGTCACCATGATGAGCCAGAGCCTTTTTCGCAAACACATACAGGGGATCCAATTGACTAATGCTGAGGAGGTGCCCTGGCTGACTTTGCGTGCTGCTAATGGGCTACATATCCCCTACAGTGGCTATGTGATTGTCAATTGCGTGGTAGGCGGGGTTAATATTCATGAGAAAGGAGTAATAATTGTTGATGACAGCTGTTTGGGGCCAGAAAAGGGCATCCTGGGAATGAACATAATAAAACCACTCTGGC
Source organism: Thalassophryne amazonica (assembly GCF_902500255.1). NCBI lineage: Eukaryota > Metazoa > Chordata > Actinopteri > Batrachoidiformes > Batrachoididae > Thalassophryne > Thalassophryne amazonica. The sequence goes on from NC_047104.1 coordinate 86,319,825, forward strand.
TTTCACTTACACAGGGCAACCACCCAGGACTGGCAGCGTTTAAGACCACCCTGACCACTCCGGAAATGAAGTCCTGGAGCAAAGCGTTTTCAGAGTGTCAGCGGGTTGTTTGCGGTGGGCCCCAGCTGCACATGGAGGGAGCAGCAAAACTCCCAAGACAGCTCCCTGTCATCATCCCCCCCCATACTGAGATGGTCCTGTGGATGCAGGTAACTGAGACAAATGCAAACTGTACTGTAATAATTGAGCCTCTCCCCAACAGTGCTGGTGAGTGGAGGGTCGGACGGACATTAGCCACACTCAAAGAGGGGAAAGTGCCCTGCCGGCTCTGCAATCCAAACCCCTACCCGGTGGAGGTGCCCCAGCGACAGCCTCTGGCGTGGGTAACAGAGGTGGATGCCACGGACATACAGGGAGAACAAGAGCTGGGTCTGCATAGTGTTGAGCCTGACGTCATTGAAGTGGCAGTAAGAAGAGTGGTTAACACGGCGGACCCAGACGACGGCGTGCACCCTGTTATGTCCCTGCAGGGGGATTTGCTGTCGGAGGAACAGCGGCAGAAGATGTCCGATCTGTTAGCACGATGGCAGAAGGTGTTCTCCCGCCACGATGAGGATTTTGGGCAGACGAGTGTGGTTAAACATCAAATACCGACCGGCACAGCTCCGCCCAGCCGCGAACGTTACCGCCCAGTACCACCCAGCCTCTATACGGAGTTAAGATCCTTGTTGAAGAACATGCTCGATAGTGGAGTTGTGCGGGAGAGTTCCAGTCCCTGGGCCGCGCCTGTTGTACTGGTGAGGAAGAAGGATGGCTCATGGCACTTTTGTGTAGATTATCGCAGGTTGAACGCATTGACACACAAGGACGCTTATCCCCTCCCCCGCATTGAGGAGTCTTTAACTGGACTTAAAGCCGCAAAGTGGTACTCCACTTTGGACTTAGCTAGCGGCTACTGGCAGGTGGAGGTGGACCCAGTGGACCAAGAAAAAACTGCATTCACTACCCCCTTTGGACTCTATGAATTTGAAAGGATGCCATTTGGCCTCTGTAATGCTCCGGCAACCTTCCAGAGGCTTATGCAGCGGTGCCTGGGTAACATGGTAAATGATTTCCTCCTCATTTATCTCGATGACATTGTTGTTTTCTCTCCAGATTTCGACTGCCATCTCCGCCATCTGGAAGAGGTGTTTAGTAAGTTACAGGAGCATGGCCTGAAGCTGCAACCTCGGAAATGCTGTTTGTTCCAGAAGAGTGTGACCTATTTGGGACATGTGATTAGCGAGGAGGGGGTGGCTACGGATCCAGCAAAAAATGGTGACAGCCAAGACGTGGCCTGTACCGAAGACGGCGATGCAGGTGAAGTCATTCCTGGGTTTTGCTGGTTATTATCGTCACTTTATTGCAGGGTTTTCAAAAATCGCTATGCCATTAAATGCCCTGACACACGGCACTGCACATGAGAAGTCTGCCCCTGTAGTCTGGTCTCCAGACTGTCAACAGGCTTTTGATCAGCTAAAAGAGGCATTGATTAACGCCCCGATCTTGGCCTATGCAGACTTCTCACTGCCCTTTCGTTTATACACAGATGCCAGCTTTGATGGATTGGAAGCAGTGCTGGCCCAGGTGCAGGACGGTACAGAGCGGGTCATTGACTATGCCAGCCGCAGCCTTCAGCCTGCTGAACGGAACGACCAGAACTACAGTTCCTTTAAACTGGAGTTGCTCGCGCTGAAGTGGGCTGTCACGGAGAAATTCAAAGACTATTTGTATGGTGCTGAATTTACAGTCTATACAGACAATAACCCCTTGGTGCACCTGGAAACAGCTCGTCTAGGTGCAGTGGAGCAGAGATGGGTGGCCCATTTGGCTAATTTTAAATATACTTTGAAGTACCGCCCAGGCACTCATAATAAGAACGCTGATGCCCTGTCGAGACTACCCGTGGGCGGTGCTGCGCTGACGCAGTCCTTCCAAGTTATAGCAGCGGGGGAGACGTCGTGGGAGGAGCGTCAAGGTGCAGACCCCGACCTACAATATGTCCGGCAGATAAAGAACCAGGGACAGGAGTGACCGGAGGTCAGTGAAAATGCATCCCCTTACCTAAAGGCATTATTAAGGGACTGAAGTAAGATTGAAGTGAAAGGTGGGGTTTTAAAGAGACAGTGGGAAGAGGTGGGGGCAGGTACAATAACGCTCCAGGTTCTTGTTCCCAAGCAGGAGACCATGCTGGTGTGGAAATCCTACCACGAGGGGATGGGGCACCCCAGCAGGGACCGAACTCTAACAGCCCTCAAGCAGCGCTGCTACTGGCCAGGCATGGATAAAGATTGCGAGGAGTGGAGTAAGGCCTGCCAGCAGTGCGTTTATAACAAGGCCCGCCCAGACGGGAGAGCCCCACTGGTCCCAATCCAAACGTTATATCCTTTTGAAATCGTAGGCATTGACTATCTCTCCCTAGGCCGTCCAGGCGACATATACCAATACATTCTCGTAATGACAGACTTGTTTTCTAAATATGCCATTGCAGTCCCTACCCGTGATCAAACTGCGGACACCACGGCCAAGGCTTTGTACAAAAACCTGATTTTGACATTTGGATGTCCTGAACGGTTGCTGTCGGACCGGGGTGCTACGTTCGAGTCAGCCCTGGTTAAACAGCTGTGCCAGTTATATGGATGCCACAAGGATCGAACCACTGCATACCACCCTCAAGGCAATGGTACGTGTGAACGGTTTAATCAAACTTTGCTGCAACTGTGAAATTCACTCACCGAACCCAAACAGAATAAGTGGCCTGACAAACTGCCTGCCCTGGTACAGGCCTACAGTAACACTGTACACAGTACCACTGGCTTGACACCACATTATGTAGTTATTGGCAGACATGCATGACTGCCAGTGGACTGGTCCCTTGGCCTGACACCCCCCATAGAAGGACACACTTTGGAAGGGTGGACCAGACATCACCAGCATGCCCTGAGCCACGCCTACCAGCGTACGTGTGAACACATGCGACGACGTCAGGACCAGGATCAAGGCCGGTATAATCGCAGGGCTACGCTCGCCCCTCTGCTCCCAGGCGAGCGTGTGCTCATGCGCAATTTCCGCCGGCGTGCAAAGGGCAAATTATCTGTAAGATGGTGCATAGATCCATATGTTGTAGTGAGTCAACTGAGGGAAGGACAGGCGGTCTACGTGATTCGCCCCGAAGGTAGAGGTAGTCCTACTCGCACCCTCCACGTAATAATCTTCGTCCTTTCCCAATTTGTGTTTTTCAGAAAGAGGTGCCAGTAAAGAGCCCCGTACACCCCCAAGAGCAGCCCCAGCTACCCCCTCCAACCTGGTGGCTGCCCAAATTGACTGTGACCCAATTGACTTCAGAACAGCCTAGAGACCCACTGCAACATGCCCCACCTGACCCTCCGGAGCAACCTCCACCAGTAAGACGCTCACAGTGCTCAAATTTTGGCAAGTTGCCATCAAGGTATCAGGTTTAATTGGCCGGGATGACCAAGGACAAAGAGGGTGGGGAAATGTCACAGGGTTCCCACTTTCCTGTTGCCTACCTTGTGTTTTGGTTTTATTTTGTGTGTATGTGTGCTGTGTAGTGGGCAATAGGTAATGGACCTACGAATTATCCTGTACTGCCCCAACTTGGTGATTGGTTAATTGCAGCCTTGAGAACAGTTTAAATAGGCTGTGTTTGGTCTGACTTTGGAGCCATGCTTTAGAGCGGAGCAGGCTGCTGTTGGAGGGAGAGGAGGACGTCTCGTGTGACGCAGACCCGGAAGCGGAAGCGAGAGAAGGAGTGTCGCATGGATTAGCGACAGCTGCGGAGAAGAGAGGGGACGGGACCCGCACACAAACAGCTGAGTGAAGGGACGATTTCCCCCTACCGTGTGTGTGTGTGGTGTACAGTTGGGACGTGAGTGAAGCACCGGCTCAGTGTTTGTTTATTTCTGTGTCCCACAGTTGTCGCACGCGTCTGGTCGAGTCGGCAGGAGAGGGAGGAGCGGATCAGCATTTAGATACGCCTTTAAAGCCACACGTAAAGGGATGTGCACCATTGAGCGTGTTGCTGTGTGTGTGGTGTTCTTTTATTTTATTTTATTATTGAGCATGTCCGGTGGCTAAGGTCTGACTCTGCGTCCCACAGGGAAGCCTACGCCAGCGTGGTGCGGCCTGGGAAGAGGAGTGAGGTGGGGAGCCAAGGAGACACGGAGTCGTGCAACGCTACTGTCACAATAAGTAAAGGAACGTGTCCTGCTATATATTTGTGTGTGTGGGTCGAGCACGGGAGGGGCACTTGTTTGAGTCCCGTTATATTTGTCCCCAGCTCCGCATGGTGGCGCTGGTCTGGTGACGGAGGTGGTCGTGGAGCGGACGCGAACAAGGACTTCCGCTAGGAGTATAAGTTTGGTGTGGACGCTTGTTCGTGTGGGGAACGCCTGGAGGCCACGATTGAACACTGCTTCCACCTGTGGACGCCCCGGAATCCCCCCACCAGAGAGGAACTGTCTTTTTTAGTTATTTGACTGGCTTTTTAGTGGCTTAGTCCAGTCCAGTTCTGGGACCTGATTTTAATAGCTTTATTTTAATATAAAAATTTTATAAATTTTGATTAGAACTGTTATAAACCTCTCCAGCTGTCCTCATTTTTTTTGGGTGGTACATTTTGGTGGCAAAAAGGAGTTTTACGTTTTGACATTAACGTAAAAGCGTTAAGCAGCTATCGGTAGCCTGATCTGTTAGGTCCACTTAATGCATGATTACTGAGAAAATAAGTGGCTCATAACTTTCCATGTCCACACTAAAGCAAATTGTTATGACATAGTCAAAAAAATATGATTAAAAAAAAAAACAGTTACAATTAGCCTGTTAGCTTAGCTGGTTTGGATGTGAAGATGGGGCATGTTCAGGACTCTTTTATCAGACACAGAGCCACCCACAGTCCATGCCTTTATGCATTAATGAGTTCATCGTGAGTCAGTGTGGCCGCCGCTGCCAACATAGCAACACCAAGATAAGGGCTCTACACAAAACCTATGGGTGACATCACGCAGGCTTTGTCCAGTATATCTACAGTCTATGGTTTAAACCAGTCTGAAGTGGACAGCTGGCAGGGAACTAAGAAGTGGGTGCCAACTATAAAAATAAAGTCAACTTTTTTGACAATTTGAACTGCAGGAACACTGGACACTAGTCATGTTGCACGTGATTAATAGCACTTCAAGCAGACATAGACCCACATGCACCAAAGTGACAGAGCTAAGATGACTTACTGTTGCTGCTGGCTGTGGCAGTAAAACTCTTCGATGTAACTGAGAAAGCAGCGCTGCCACCCAGCCTGTCCTCTCTGCCTGCTCATGTGGAACATATGGATATATGTGTGCCAGTTAGCAAGACAAGTGAAGCGGGACCAATGCGATAAAGCTCATTAGGAACAAGGGACAGGGCATGTGTGGTTATTCTTTTATAACGTAGGCTCTTCGACAAGCACTTTCAGACCATAAGGCTTTGTTTTGTATTTCTACTTTGGCATTATTTAAGGTTGACTACTTGTTTGTCATTTTTATTCTGTAAGAATGAGTCATAAAAATTTAGAGAAATGCATTACCATATTCTGGCTTGGTTCCACTTGCACAGCACCACCAGAGACTGCAAATTTATTTTCGGATGAATTGTTCGATGAAAAGCACAACAGATCTGAGGATCATTCAAAGTGGAGGTTTTGCCTGTAGTGAGTTTTGTGTGTATTTTTGGGTCTTAAGAAAATACACGAGGCAATCTCATGGTTTCTTTTTTGCTTTCCTAAAGAGCTTAGGTCAGTCTTGCATTGTATGTTTGAATAATTGGGAGGTCTGCAGCGCTAAGTGGCTCCATGTGCCCTTTCCGTATGAGGCTTGTCATGTGTCAGAGAGCATCTTTGTGTGTAGGCTCGTGTCTGAGTGAAGGTGCACGAGTGTCTTCTGGCGCACAGAGATGTAAAGGGATCAAATGTGTGTTTGCCTGTGCAGATCTGGGCACAAACGGACTCTTTGTGCAGCTTGCCTCGTGGTCATGTTTAACAGGCTGTGCGTCCCGTGTGTGATATGCTTCTAATCATTTACACTGGGGGAGTGTGTGTACAGTAATGCTTTTAGACGGCACTCATATGAGCGTCTGCTTAGATCAGCCCCTCTCCACTGATAATAATGACCCCTCTGGGTGAGAACACTGACTTCAGACAGTGGGTGAAAAGGGTCATAAATTATACCACATTACTGCCTTAAGACGTGAGCCCGTGATCCTGTGTACCATTCACTTGTCCACTAAAGAACTTTAGAAGAATCATTTTGTTTTTCACTGACATTTCCATATCAGCAGTTAACAGCAGCAGAGCCAAAATGACTGCCACAATTAAACTGCCTGTATAACAAAGTATTTAATGCATCTCGTAGGGGTGCACAGCTCTCCCTTATAACATGATCCAGTACGTATCTTGATGTGTTTGCTTCAATGCAAGTTATAGAAGATCATTTTTCTTATGGAACATTCGAGTTGGTGCATATGCTGCAGTCGGATAAAATTCTTAGTTTAATGGAGATATTAATTTTTCTTTATAACTTAGAATATGCCAAAAAGGGGATATTTTGCCTTCAAATACATGTTTCATAAAAGATCAGGAAAGACCAGTTTTTACTATTGTGCTGCAGCATGTTGGCACTGCATCTGCTCACCTTTTGGTCACCACTGGGGGCAGCACCACAAGTAGCAGAATGCACAGAAGAAACTCAGAAGAAGAAGCCAGTTGTTTTTATTAGCGTACCACAAATTTCCAAGTGCAGCGAGTAAGTTGCATTTTTTTGATGTTTGAACACAATTATCTTCATTTTGTTACAACTCAAGGCCATTGTACAGCAGAAATAACACACTGTTATGAGGCAGTGGTGAGACATGAGTGAAAATGGACTGTCATACCAGATCCGTACCTACTCCCAGATCCATATATATATGTATATATATATATATATATATATATATATATATATATATATATATATGTGTGTGTGTGTGTGTTCTCCACTCAGATTGCAATAGCCAATCACAGATTAGCCTTTCTGTCCATCATTTACCTGTACACCAGAAAGTTATGTTGGATCCAAAAGGATCCAAAAAGGCTAGAACCAAAAGTTATATTGGATCAGTTCCCACTGACCAATAGCGTTAGAGCTTACTGCCAACAGCTAGCCAATCAGATCGCGGCATACGAAGGTCAGGAACTAGTTGACAGACGCTGGTTGAAAAAATGGCAACAAACATGTCAACAACAGCAGAAAATCGTCTGCCAGTGAGGTTTGCTGAGTTCACAGAGGAGGAACTGGTGGAAATATTGAACTCCAAGGATTCCAAAAACACTAAGAAGGTAGACAAGCACACTACTGATGTTTTAGAAGCATTCATATGCTGTTCACAACAAAATTAATTGATCTAATTTACTTGACTCTTTGTTGTTTGCTTAATTTGGGAGGGGGGTGGAGAACATAACAATTGATGGATGGCAAGTCGTCCAACATAGAGAAATATTGGATTCAGAAAAGTTATATTGGACAAGAGGTAGCCGAGTCCAATATAACTTCATCCAATATTTCTCTATGTTGGACTCCTTACCATCCATTATTTGTATAATATATATAAATGTCCTGGTAGTCAGGAGGTTATGGTTTCCAAATTATTGGTTGAGTGAACAGGGTTAATATTATAAATCCAGTAGTTTTGACTGTGTTGAATGTTTGGTCTCTAGAGTAATGGTTAAATTAGGTGTCAACTTTGTTTGACAATTACTTGACTTTTGTCACCATTTTTGCTATTTTAACTCCATGACCCATAACATTCACTCATACATAACCCAGACTATACCTTTTTATCCCCCTGGTATGAAATATGGTCAGATATAGTGATCAGCCTCTCCATCTGTCCATCTGTCCGTTTTTGCTTGTTAGCATGATAGGTCAAGAACCCGTTCACCAATTTCATTGATGAACGGTCAGACAAATAATGTATACTTTTCAGTATGATTGGAATGGTCAGTCTGCTCTGTGCCTGCCCCGCTCAGGTTTTGGAAGCTAAACATTGTAGATCCTGGTTAGTTCTTGAATGGGAGATCTCTTAGGAACACTAGCATCTGTGTTTGTTTCCCAGCTAAGACCAGAGTTGAGTCAGGCAGGGCATACTGGGTTCCAAACCTGTGCCAAATCTGGATGTGTTGTGAGGACCCTGAACAAAAGGGGGACACCTAAAATCAAACCACATCTTTTCCATATGACTGGAACATTTTTAAGTGTTGACACCTGTGAAATCCTTCATTGACCCCTACCTGTCTACAGTGCATGCGGAAAGTATTTAATTCAAAGTGCTCAATTTAGACGGGCGACCAGCTCTAGGAAGAGTCCTGGTGGGTCTGAACGTCTTCCATTTACAGATGATGATAACCCCTGTGCTCATTGGGACATTCAAAGCAGCAGAAATGTATCTGTACCCTTCCCCAGAATTATGCCTCAAGACAATCCCGTCTCGGGGGTCTACAGACAATTCCTTTGACTTCATGCTTGGTTTGTGCTCTGACATGCACTATCAACTGAGGGAGCTTATATGTAGACAGGTGTGTGCATTTCCAGTCATGTCCAATCAACTGAATTTACCCTGGGTGGCCTCCAATTAAGCTGTAGAAACATCTCAAGGATGATCACTGGAAACAGGATGTAGTTGAGCTTAATTTTGAGCTTCATGGCAAAGGGTGTGAATACTTATGTACGTGTGATTTCTTAAATAAATTTGCAAAAATCTAAAAAAAAAATTTTCACATTGTCATTATGGGGTATTGTGTGTAGACCTTTGAAGAAAAAAAATGAATTTATTTTGTATACAAACTAAAAGTCAAATGAAATTTATTTATCAAGCTCACAATCTTCAGAATACCTCAGTTGTTTTTACAATCTGACAAAAACACAATAGAATATCGTGCATGATGAGGAAACCTTTAAAATAAACTTTACTGGGTTAAAAAGAATAGTAACTGAATTCCTTTTCAAGAACAGTCAGACATACAAAAGTTAAGGTCTCGTGTGAATGTCGGTTAATTCAGAGACTTTGCTGTTCCAACGTGTGGACAACAAAGCTTAAAGAAATCCATCACTTTTTTGTCCATTGTCTGTGTACATAAGAAATGACTGTGTCCTCTTCCATCGCAGCACTGCACTCCTCCTAGTGGTCATGAGGCAGGCTTTCTTTTTCTTTTTTACCAGTTGCACTTCAACTCATCTATCATCATGAGTTTTTATGTGCCATGAATGCAGGGTAGATATGGAATCAGGCATTAACGACTGCACAATTAGAGAGAAGCCTTTAAAGAGCCATACATTTCAATTTAGAAACCATAAACCTACTGAGTTGGTAACTAATTATAAGTGCCTGTGAAGTAATATAAGCCCTTTGGACAGGGGTCAGGACTATTCAAAATAAGTTGGATAGTTTTTACGTTGTCCACCCCCCCAACTCTGACAGGCTGTTGCTTATCTCATGTGATATATGCACAGAGAAAGTAATCGAGTTTAAATTAAAAAGACGGCATGTGCATACAAAGTGACTTACAGGAATGTTTGGGAGTTCATGACTGCAGGGACAGAGACAATGTCATCCTGCAGAGACGATATCTTTGGACAAAATGCTTCTCTCGCTCCATTTGTCTCTCTCCTTTTTCCCATCTTCTCTCCCTGTGCCCTGGCATCTGGATACCGTTGGAGCAGAGGGGAGGAAAGGGCTTCGTTTCATCCCTCCCATCCCTCCGTTCCTCGGGGGGGTCAGGGATGCTTTGTGATCTTGTATCTCACATGATTGAGACACATCTAATCCTGTTATTATTTAACATCTTCCAGTGAAATAGTCGAGAGGGCAGGAAGAAGGAGATGAAAGAGAGGTTGTTTGGACAGAAATGTTTTAAAAGCTGTATTTGTGTCAGCTGGATGGCCCATGTATGCTTTGGTTTAAGGTGTACATATGTGTGCATGTTTGTTTCTGTGCCCGTCTGCCCTCAAGGGACCGTCTCGGCTGCTGCCCACCTATCTGACAGATTCCTCTCAAGGTGTTTTGCCCTTGCTGTTTTTCTGTATCTGTTCCATTGCTGCTCCCTGACTGACAAAATTTACCTTCTAGGCCCCATCTGAGCTCCAGGTCCCCCAAGGCCTATACATTCCCAAAGCTCCTGCACATCGGAGCCCTGCAGACTCGCTCCTATACCATAGGGAATACCCCCAAGAACCCCTAGGCCCCTCAGATTTTGGAGCAGCAGCTCTGCACAAGAGAGCTATAGCTCAAGGGGGGAAGGCTGTCTGGGAATACAAGTACATGCTCTGCTTAACAGCTGAAAAGGCCTCGAGAGCGCCTCCTGTTGGTTTAGCGTTGTTTTTACATGCAAGACTCTCTAACCCTGTCAGGCTTCCTCTCTGGGGCCCTGACCTTGTTAACGATCCTGTGGGAATCATATATAGACTTCTGTGTGCAACATGTGCATTGACCTTTCTCACTCCCGCTGGTTAAATATGTCTTTTTGGCCCATAGATTCACAGCAGGAGCTGCATACTGATGATTGATGCACCTGGGACTTTACCCCAGTGGCACAGTGAAAACAGCAAATAAAGACCATGAAGTACCTTAATGGACACCTTATTTTCCACAAACATAAAGATGATATCAACAATAACTTTGATACAACTGTATGCAAATATAATGAATGTGAGCTCAAAGAGCAAACTCTCTGCTTTAATGTGAGGACCTTTGCATCCAAACTGGATGAACAGTGTAAGACTTCAAGAACTTTTTGTATGCGGCTCCTCATTATTAAGGGACTGAATCAGTGTGTTTTGATCCAATATGCAGGTGCCTCAGTGCTGAGAATTCTACAGGCCGACCAAGACACCCTTTTATCACCTGGCTGTGGTTGATATAGATGGCGATGACGGAAGATAGGGTTGGACTGATGATCTGGCTGGGTGGTTGCCAGTGATTCATAGACACAGACCAATCAAAGCCTCTATGTTCAGATCTTGTATCTCACATTGTGTTATACAAATAAAGTAAAATGCATAGAGATATGTACTAACCAATTTGATCTCATACCAAGTTTATGATGGCATAATGAAAAGTGATTTAATTTATTAATTTGTGATACTGTCATGACATATCGTAGATTTTCGTGATGGTATCATGACATTTGGAGTGGCACCGGGGGGGATATTTGGGATTGTGGTTAGGGTTAGGATTAGTCATTGACAGGTGACCGCATCAATGTAATACATTATGTGATGGTATCACAAAAAAAAAAGTGAGACTGGGCTCTTTGTCTCTAGAAACTGGAGGTGATCTATGAGACTATCATATTCTGTCATCATGATTCCAGCTATGTGTCCAGGGGTGGAATTTTCAAAAATTGTCCAGTCTATTTTTAAAAGTGTGTGTTGCCACTATATGGTTATTTAAGGAATTGCTAAGATCTATGACTGAATTAACAAAGTAGTTTGCTCAAGTGATTGTCCTGAAGTATGGTTTATATATGTATATGTGTGAACCAGTGTTACTTCCCGTTCTAAATTCACTAAGTCGCAGATGGTTGGATCATATTCGTGGAACAACTTGTAAACTTATATCATGTGGGGAGCTTCGGGTGTTTCAATCGTTCACTGTAATTTATACCCTTAAACCACGTATGCATAGTCACACAAAGCTGTGCATGTTCCAGTAATTTCTATTAGTTCTATGAGTTCTCCCTTTATATAGCGCCCCTTGGGCACATATCGCAGCATTTTGGGATTACCTTTCATTCCTATGCTGATGATACTGAGTTGTATATGCCAATAACTGCTGGTAATTTCATACACACATTTGTGTGTATGAAATTCATCTCAGTCCTTAGACTGAGATGATGGCTGTCCAGCGAGACATCGGAATCAGTTTGATGAGCTAACGCTTAACCTAAGCTTGTGTGTCATACATCACACACAATGTGTGGAACCTTGGGGTGATTTCTGATCCCATGTTGTCCTTTGACCTCCACATTAGATATATTACGAGGCCTGCTTTCTTCCATCTGCGACATATAGTAAGATTTGTCTCATCTTGTTTATGGCTGATGCAGAAACCCTGATCCATGCATTTGTTTTCTCTAGACTGGACTGCTGCAGTGTTCTATTTTCTGATTTGTAGCAAATATTTTGTTTTTTTTCTGACCTTTGTTAAAGTTTCTAAAAACCTTGGAACTGTTAGAATGGCCTAAGCAGTGGGTCACCCCTTTGAGTCTGGTCTGCTTGAGGCTTCTTCCTCATTATCATCAGAGGGAGTTTTTCCTTACCAGTGTTGCCTGTGTGCTTGCTCTAGTGGTTGGTGAGGTTAGACCTTGCTTGTGTGAAGTGCCTTGAGGCAACTTTGTTGTGATTTTGTAAAATATAAATTAAACTAGAAGCACTCAGAGAGTGCAAACCTCTGCCAAGGCCATGGGGTCACTGACGCCATAACATCTACACGCCGTGGAATCATTGAACCTAAAAAAAGTCTAACAATGATGTTTGCTCAGTAGTAAAAAAAGTTTCATCTGCTGTGACTGGATAGCATGTATCCTTAGCGCTTGGCATCACAGTTTATTGCAACTTGCACCTTTCCCAGAAGCTACTGTCATCTGAGCACTGATATTGATATTGCATGTGCTTATAGACAAAAACAAATAAGAGACAAAATTCAATTTATTATACAACTAAACTGCAAATATATGAATTTTTTAACATTTATGAGGGAATCTCTTTAGGGTCAGTGACCCTAAAGAGATTCCCTCCTTGGCACAGTGATCTATTTCTTTTTGTCTCTTTCTCTAAAATTGTATATAATAATCATTAGATTATTAATATATAAACAAAAATAAATTTAAGAAATATTACAATTTGAAAACAAATGCACCCGAACGTGATGACAGCTGCAACTGCTTAATGCTAACTTTTAACATTGAAAATGCCATAGACATGCTAACGCGTTAGCATCGGGATCCAGAGCTTGATTTTCATCAAAATTCAAAATCCGTTCAAAACTTTTTGAGTTATCCTGCTGACAAACAGACAAACAAACAAACAAACAAACAAACAAACAAACGTGACCGAAAACATAACCTCCTTGGCGGAGGTAATAAATTGAACTGAATTGTTACCAGATCCAGTCATTTCCAGTATTTTCTACTGTTCCATGTATAACCCATTGCTGTTAGCTGTGTAAGAACTGTAGAAATGAGACAGCACATTCCATCTTTAGAAGTTTCTCAGATTTTAAAATAAATACATGATAATCATCAGTTCATAAGTAATTTCTGTGATGTTTTTCCCCTAAAAGCAAACACAATAAAATCAGATCTTTGACCTGACCTTTGGGAAATTTGTCCTTGTTGAGCAAATCCAGAACCCACCACCATATGTGCGCTGCGTTTGGTGTGACATAATTTGGTAAAACTCAGCCAAATGACCTTGGAGAAGGAGGCAACAAATAGACAGATAAACTACAATTTTCACCTTTGTTCCCAATGACTTTAACCAACATGCACAAGGCACGTTTGGTGGAAACTGGCCCAAGCACCTGGTAGGAGCACTGCAACAAACAAGCAAACAAACATTGAGATTCAGTCATTGATCAAAGACTTTACAACCAAGAAATCCATCCATCCATTTTCTATACCTGCTTACTACAATTAAGGGTCACCTACGGACAATTTAAAGTTTCCAGTCCATCTAACCTGTATGTCTTTGGATGTGGGAGGAAGCCAGAGCACCCAGGGGGAACCCACACAAACACAGGAGGACATGCAAACTCCAAACAGAAAGGCCACAGGTGGGAATCGAACCCATGACCTTCTTGCTGTGAGTCAACAGTGCTAACCACTAAGCCACTGTGCTGCCCACAACCACAAAATACATATGACAATTTAATTTGTGGTTGCTAGGTTCTCCAGTAGCTTTTAGTCCTTTAAAAAAGAAGGGATCATATAATAAAGTGCCGTGTTTCTGACACCGTTGCCCTGATTTGGATGGTAAGACCCTTAAAGTCAAGCTGACAGTCCAGTTTGACCTCATGGTCATTATTCACCTTAAACACTCATATGTTATTGTGTGATCTAACTCGTAAATGGAACGAAGTGTTTGTGATTGTAATAATGAGGTTAAATTGCATTTGCCTCCAAAAGGACAGTTTTTCGTGGGGGGAGGATGCGCGTGGATACGGAGGCTGTGAAGCTAGCAGGCCTGCTGTCCTACAGATGTCTTGGGCTGTGCGTTACCAGGTGTACGTCACCTGAGATTACCCACGCTGACACCCTTTGAGGCAAACATCCAGCTTTACAGCAGCGGGGGCATCTGGTGGCGTGCGCGATGGAGAGCACGTGTGAGTGTGTGTGTCAGCTGATGAGCTCAGATTGGCGGTAATGTTGGGCAGAACAGGACTGAATGCAGGCATTCGTACTGTATCAGATCTTGACGTGATCACAGGTAAGAAACGTTCTTCTGCCCATGAGGGACGTATAGATCAGTTATTGAGGCTGTCTGAAGCACAGAGGCCTGCAGGATCCAGCTAAGGGTGAAGTGGAGTGAGCCAAATGTTCACCTCTGCTGCTTCTCTGATCTCCCTTTGCTGCCCAGCGCCCCTGCAGAGAGAGAACAAAGCCGAGCGCTTCTTAATCAAAGTGCACTGGATTAACTAGAAGAAGGAAACAGAAGATCACAGAGACGCCACCTCATAGTCACTAAGTGAACTAAAAGACCATCTGCAAATCAGCACTCTGTGACCCAGAAATACAAAAATACAAGAACGGCATGTTAATCTTTAGACTGATGAGGGCTGAGGTGTTCACTGGAAACAGAACACGTGGTGCATAAGTGCACATCAAGTATTTTGCTCAAGTATTTACCCACCTGAGATTTTATATGCTTTTATTGTGTTATGACATCAAACCGCACTGTGCTGTGGGTCATGTTTGTGTGTTTGTTCCCCTACTGCTCCAGTGTCTTTTGTCAGATTTCCATAAAACAGAATTGTTCTTAAAGGTTTGCAAAGGCCAACATCAGGGGGGTCAAAGGTAGAACAAACGGCACAAGAACATCTTTGAATCAATGAATCATCATCTCTTGGAGTTCAATTAGATTAATAACTACAAAATTCACTTCCTTTTCAGTTCAGTTTATTTATACAGTACCAAATCATAAGTCATCTTAACCAGGGTTAAGACCTAAAGCCCTGGTCAGACCGAATAATAAAGCCATGAATAATGAGCCACGTATGGATTTGTCAGAAATTTCAGTGATTATTTGAATAATGAGTCACATATATGATGTTCTTCTGAAGGAATTCAAGGAAACACGTTAAAAAAGGCTGCTCTGCTGCAGGTAGTCTGTCCTGTCCTCGTAGCCGCCAGGTACTCGGATAATGGGCTTCTAACAGCCTCGTACTCACCACTAGCATGCCTCTAACATCCTCGTTTATCCTTGTAGTACCTCGTACACAAATCACTTAGCGCTATTTTGGCTAAATTTTGAACTTCACAAAATTAGCGCCACACTCAGAGATGAGCCTCATTAGCCAAATAATCTGCCTCTAAAGGCCCCCTGACACTTGCACAACTTTGATCCGTGCACTTGCACGCATTCTACCGTGCACAAGAGTATACTAGTCTCAAACTCATTGTAAACTGTTATAAACTGCGCGGCTTCGTGCACGTGGACAAAGAAAATTTTGAAATGTTCAAAATCTCCATCACGCATGAATTACGTGAACTTCAGGTGAACATGGCGAAAACAAGTCAAAAACACTGCGTGTGAGTGATTACGTCAGCGCAACGCATCAGAGTGCAGCTCGTCTGAACGATTATAACGAGATGTTAAATCTATCATAAACATACTTTTGCAGCTGCTCACAAGAAGGAATGAACATGCAACTGTTTTACCAAAGTATTACAATATAAACATTACAAATAATTACCTTTTAGACAGCTCCAATGCATTCTCCACCTCATTAAGCGCGCACGCGCACGAGAGAGGAAAAAGCGGCAACTGGAATAGTCCGCTGTGACTCTGGAAGCGATTGGGGTGTTTTTAACAGCTAACTCGGAGAGAAAATTATTAATCCGCTATGAAATAATTATTTTATATATGTAGCGTCCAGCTCACAATGCGTGGCAGCCAGTGGAACAAAGCGCGGCGTCCAGCTGGGAACACAGCAGGTGGAATCGTCACGATGAAGTGTCACGATGGCACCTTTTGAGCCTCTATTCTGCCACGTATTTTGAATAACTCGACTCGCACAAAAAAAAAAAAAAAAAAATCAAGCTACATGGCTCATTATTCATCGTTCATTATTCAGTCGGACCAGGGCTTTACCCACCCATGAGCAAGCACAATGGCAACCACGGTAAGGAAAGGCTGAAATGTTACAGGTAAGAAACCATATACAGTCCAGTGTTCACAATGATGGATGGTTGAAAAAGGGATTAGAGTTCCAGTAACGTCAACTGTGCTAATAAATAGAAACAGTAGTACTGTAGGGTAAATCTGTCTCGAACAGGCTGTCCTCAAAAACAGAGTGAATCTATATAAAGGAGACCAGTGAGGGAAGCCACCAAGACACCGATAACAATACTTAATGACTTACAAGCTTTGACTGTGATTATAGTAACTGTGTACAGTGATATTTTTCTGTTGCTTCACCACTCCTAACTTTGAAAGAAAAGAAACCTCCAAAGAAATAAGAAGTCAAAGCTAAATTATCTCATGTGCCTCCTGGCAAACTGTAGCTGAGATTTCACATCATCTATTTAACAAAGTCCTTCTCTCTTACACTCCATCAGGAGGCTGTGCAACAGATAATGCAACAGACAAACTTTGCCATGTGCAGTCTCTCCAATCACAGCCACAAAGGCATATAGCGTATAGACTTGACCTGGGTGTCTTGGTGGCTTCCCTCACTAGTTCCATTCTTGCACCGTTATTGAGGATGCTGTGTTGTGGACAGATTTACATCATGACCCTGTTTTTAGTTTTTCAAATATTGAGGCCAATAAACTCCAAAACACATTCAGTGACTTGGAAATGTTCTTGTATCACCTTCTGACTTGTATTTTTTGAAATCAGAAAGTTGTGATTTAGATGTGCTATACTAAAGGGTTGGCAAAGTTATGGCCTCTATTTTTAATAATTTCAAACTTTGATTTAATTTATATTTATGTCATTTATATATTATAATTTATAATTTATATATATTATTTTTCACATAACAATTACAGACCATACTGTTTAAATTGATTTTAAAGTATCCTGATTTTTTTATTTTATTTTGATCTATCATAAAACAGTAAAAATCTATAATATTCCAAGGCAGTAAATCCTTTTAGCAAGGCACCATAGATGTGTGCTGTTTTACTTTTACAGGTATATGACGTCACTATGGCACTGTACGTATCTTTGTGCCCACTTTGCGTCATGTTTTACTGACTTACCTGCTGCAGCTGAGTCTTCTCTGATGACCACAGGTACGCAACCTCGTCCACATCATGTGTGTTCGATGAGTCAGGAGATATTCTGATCCATGCTTCCCACCTGTGGCCTTTCTGTGTGGAGTTTTCTTCTTGTCCCCACGGTTCCTTCCATCCAAACGCGTGCAGGTTAGTTGGATTGGAAATTTTAATATAACGCAATGCTAAAATACCCTCGGCCGTATGAGCATATGTTATTTACATTCATTATTAAGATCCTGTTGTCTTATTCACAGTTTGTACATGTTTAATCAAGCCCCTTTGTTTTGTCACATGATATTTTCACAAGGACCACGATGGAAATAAGTGTTTTTGCTTTATTGTGTTATTTGTGTATCATTGACATATTCACCTCTGTATGTTTATAATATATTGATGTTGGAGAATAAACTCAATCAGTCAAACATAAACAATATCTTATTTAGTGTTTAATGGTGTCTGCAGGAGAGCGTGCATGCGCACATGCATGAGCTTTTAAAAAGAGTGAAAGTTACCTTTTGACCGTGTGTGATGCGCGTGCTCGCTGATGTCTGCAAGATGTCTCGTAAATCACTCCAGAGGTGTTATCAGCTTACATAAACAGCGTTTTCAGTTTTAAAAGTGTTTATTTCTCAATAGGTTTTACATAATATATGAGAAACGTTCGATTTACACAGAAATGCTGCAGTTTAGAAGCGGATTCCGCAGTATTGGATTAGCCGCCAGAGAGACCAGCCAGTGATGTCACGGTGCCTCTCTACTCTGACTGGCTGTCACCGTGCCCTTCTCAGAATCCCGACCGCCCCAACCTCACCCCACCCCAGAAAAAAACGGATTTGCATGAGTCATGCTGTCTGCCAAATGAGCACAAAAATTGGAAACAGAATGTGACCTTTTGACCTCTTAAAATAGGTCAAGGTTAGCCATCTTTGAACTTGTTCAAGTTCTGTGTCCCAAGAATGTTCCCTGTGAATTTGAAAACCCTGGCAGTAATAAGAGTGGATACAGACGGACAGACAGATGGACGGACGGATGCAAGACCTTCACAATACCCGATGGCCACATTTTGGCCTCAGTTAAAAATTGCCGGTAGGTGTGCGTGTGGATGTGAATGTGTTTGTCTATATGTGGCTCTGTGACACACTGTCCAGGTTGTACCCCGCCTCATGCACTATGGCTGCTGGGATAGACTCCACCCCCCCTGTGACCCTTAATGGAAGCAAGCAGGTATAGAAAATGGATGGTTGGATATTCTGATCCAGTTCTCAGTTTTCTCAGTTTCACTGACCCACTAAAACAGGCATGAAGATGCTCACTGGGCTGCATGTGAAGAGAAATGACAAAGCTGATACTGCCATCATGTGGCACAGGACAGTAATGTGAGGCTAAAACAGAGAGGCTAAAATACTTCCAAATTAAGACAACATTAATAATGCAGAAATCACTTCCGAATAAAAAACAAACAAAAAAAAAACAAATAACAAAAAACTTGCCCCATTCAACAACTGGTATTTGCATCACAAAGAAGAAGAAGAAGAAGAAGAAAACTCAAATTGAGAAAACACTTAAAACCACAGAGGAAAACAATAGATGAAGAGTGAGATTGCTGAAAGGCCTCTAAATTTTGAGTTTAATTAACCAGACAGCTAAATTATATTAGATTAGATCAGATAGAACTTTAATAATCCCTTGGGGAGACTCCGTCAGGGAAATTGAGGTTCCAGCAGCTTTGTATAGCAGCACACAGGGTAAAAAGCACACAGCGTATCAAATGTGAAAGTAAAAAAGAAAAACAGTTTGCAAATATAAATAGACATACACAATATAAATACCAGACTTGCTGATCAATACTGGTTTACTGGCTACAACTGCTCCTCTCCTTCCTGTCTTCTGTCTTCCTGTTACTCCTCCTCCCCCTGAGTGAGGAGTTGTACAGTCTGATGGCCTGAGGGACAAAGGAGGTTTTCAGTCTGAATGAACACAACATTATCAAAACATCTGCGATCATATGGATGGAAGAAGTAGGAATATCTCCAGCCCATATAATTCACTGGTTTGTCAGCTTCATAGGTCATTGTTGATCTCATTTGCAAACTTAAAAATTACTTACTTAATATTTGTGACGAGTTGACCAACATAATGTGAGCTGTTTTCAGTAATGACTAGAAAATATACACACACCCTACATGTAACTGTATGACAGGCACTGAAGTGTTTCTGAGATACAGTAGTCGTATTATTTATTTATTCGCCTTTATTTAACCAGGTTAGTCTCATTGAGATTTAAAATCTCTTTTGCAAGAGAGACCTGGCCAAGAGGGCAGCAGCATATAAGTTACAACAGATAAAACAAAACAAAAACAGATAAAACAAATTCAAAATTCAAAACATTATACTCTCACATAAATCATTTACACACAAACATGATTAATTGCAGTGATTTCACAAGGTTTTTGAACTCATTCAGCGTCACAAGGGCTTGAAGCTGAAGTTCAGATTGTAATTTGTTCCAGGTGTTTGGTGCTGAAAACCTAAAACTT
The DNA here is from genome assembly GCF_902500255.1 of Thalassophryne amazonica. Taxonomy (NCBI): domain Eukaryota; kingdom Metazoa; phylum Chordata; class Actinopteri; order Batrachoidiformes; family Batrachoididae; genus Thalassophryne; species Thalassophryne amazonica. Next base: position 86,339,931 of record NC_047104.1, read on the forward strand.
TTCTTGCCCATTTCAGTTCGTACATTGGGGACAACAAATTGTAGGACATCCATAGAACGGAGATTGTAGCTTCCTTGCTTTCTTATTAAAAGACTTGACAAATATGATGGGAGAGTACCAAGAATGGTTTTATAAATGAAGATATACCAGTGAATGAGGCGTCGGGCAGATACTGAGGTCCAGTTTACTTTGGAGTAAAGATCACAATGGTGGGTAAGTGGACGACAGTTGGCAATAAATCTTAGTGTCCCATGGTACACACTGTCAAGCCTCGAAAGGCAGTGAGCAGAAGCATTCATGTACAACACATCTCCATAATCAATTGCAGGCAAGAAGGTTGATTCCACCAATTTCCTTTTTGTGCTAAAAGAAAAACAGCACTTATTTCTGTAATAAAATCCTAATAGAAGTTTCAGTTTTTTAGTAAGATAAAGAATGTGGTCCTTGAAAGACAATTGATCATCAATTAAAAATCCTAAATATTTAAAACCAGACACCAACTCAATTTGTTGACCTTTTCTTGTTAAAATTCTTTCAGATAATGAGGCTCTCATGTTAGCTGAATTAGTAAAAAACATACATTTTGTTTTGTCTGTATTTAAAATAAGTTGGAGATGATAAAGCTGTTCCTGCACATTGTAAATACTGAAAGGCATTAGCAGGAGTGGGTGCTACACAGTATATGACAGTGTCATCAGCATAAAAATGAAACACTGAGTTTGGAATATTCTGTTCTAGATCGTTTATGTAAAGTGTGAATAATAACGGGCCTAGTACAGAGCCTTGAGGCACGCCCCTCTTTACTTGTAATACATCTGAAGATAGACCCTCTACATGAACAGCCTGGGTTCTGCTTGTGAGATAGTTTGCAAACCATCCAACTGCCTGTTGAGAAAAACCAATGGCTGAGTATGTTGTGGACTGACTCATCATATCTGCGTATACCATATTTTTCATCATTTTGTCAATTGTGTGGGCTGACTACATACTCTAGAAACATTGGTAGCATTGTTACCCGAGGCCAAAATATGGTCATCGTGTATTGTGAAGAGTTTGTGTCTGCCCGTCCCCCTGTCTGTGCTCAGTATAAGTCCAGGCTTATTACTGCCAGGGTCTTTAATTTCACAGGGACCATTCTTGGGACACAGACCTTGGACAAGTTCAAAGATGGCTAACCTTGACCTATTTTAAGAGATCAAAAGTGTTATGTGTCGGACGCAGCCCGGAGAACCGACCAGCGTTTGAAGGACCCAGTATGAAATAAGCAGAGCACGGTACAAAGGATAACTAAATTTAATTACATAACAGTGATGTGGAAAATATAACAAAAGAGTGCGCGGTCTGGCGTGGTGGTGAAACAGTGTGCTCCCAGCAGCACTAACGGTCCGGAGCCAGAAACTGTTTGGACCCAAGGACCCCGCCGACACCCCCCAGGTGGCCGCGACAAACCGAGTCTGTGAAAGAAGAAATCATCATGTGAGTCCACACTCCACACACAGAGAGACCGCTCAAAGGTGTACATACACAGCAAACACTTCCTGGCTTAATCACTAATCAGCTTCCCTCCCTGCAGGCATGGAACACCCTGTTCACATAACTCAACTGCAGTGGAAGCTGATTAAACGACTAACATAACAGCTCAATATAATAAGGTGTGAGGGACACCACATTTACTGGCTGTAATAATGTTAGTCACAAAACCTAACGTACCTCAGGAAGTGTGCTGATGAGCGTGAGACCTCACCCCCTCCTCTTTCACAGACCATGCATCAAACCTGGACGTTCTCTGCATCCACTGATGATGAGATGGCTCTCGAGACGACGATCTCACCCGTCTGGTCACAAGGTCGAGTCTCTGGCAAATACACACTGTGTACTCCAGATTTAAATGCCACCATGTTCCAATCCGTGTAGATGCACCACAGCTGTGAGTCCTGACGAGCCGCACCTGATCAGCCTCAGGTGATCAGGGTGAGGTCCTGGTAACTCAGCCACACAGCCACTCAGTCCCAAATGCGCACCACCTGGAAGGAAAACCAAAAGACAGAAACAAAAGACAAACAAAAGCCAGCCAGGCACGCCAGCCACAACAAAAAGGTCACATTCTGTTTTCTGTTTTTATATTCATACAGTCCTGGGTATTTTAGCATTGCGTTATTTTTATTTGTTATGTATGGCTCGATTTTCATATACACCAATAATACCTTGCAAAATACTGCTCAGTCATGAATTACATCAATGTCTTCAAAGTTATGTAGCAAAAACTGCCACATGGATTTTTCCACAAAATCAAGGCCCTTCAACTAAGGTATGTTATGTCCATTTAGCTCTTGGGTTAATTAAAACTGAAATTCTGGGCCTGCCTCTACTCATGTAATATAACCCATAGCACACGCAACAGTCTCATTAGATAAAGTGTCTCTTGAGTACAACTAACAACACAAAAAACGGTTGCTGCTGAGAGGACGTTCTTGGACAGTCCACTCTATGATCTCAATACTGTATTTTCTCTGGGCTATACTGCATATGTGGTTGACAAAGGTAAATTTATTACTTTTTTAATGATTTTACTCTTAAGATAGCTATATGTTTGTCTTTGGCTGTTTTATACATGATACACTGACTCTGTTTTCATTGTGTTGCAGATATTTGCATCTGTTTTTTTGTGCATGTTGCATGAATTTGCAGGAACTTATCAAACTAAATTGTTGCATGTGCTGCAGGTTACATTTGTTTTTATTCTCTATGTTTGCAAGACATTTCTATGCACCTGCCTGTTATAGAACTGATTGAGGATTTGTTCGTGCTTTTTGCATCGGCTTGTGTTGTCTTAATTTAGACGTGTTGTGGCCTCTTTTGACCACTGTCCTTCAGATGACACTGAAATATGTGTATTTTTTTAAGAGATTTATTGGGCTCCAGATGAGGTGTGTCAGAGATTTAAGAGTTGTTGTTTTACTGTCTGACCCCTTCCCCACACTCCCACCATCCCTGTGCTCACCCTCACAGCAAACATAACTTATCCCCCAAAGACAAGAAGTTTGAAAGTCGTGTCTGGTTCCGTGTGACATGCTGTTATCCTTTTTATAAGTCCCACAGGCTGACAAACAAGACGGTAATTGTCATCAACCTGGTAGAAGTAATAAATAGCATCCAAAGTTGTGATTAGCTAGCCACACCACTTACATTCATAATATTCTTCCTGACTGAAGTATAAAATGTTTTTAAAACACATCAACAATAGTTTGCAATCAGCTCTTGGACTGTTCTGTAAAAATTGCTTGTTGTAGCTAATTGTATTTTTTTATTCACTTATGTATTTATTTGTAATCTGGTAGGCAGCTGTGCTAGCTAATTAGCTAATGTAGCCAAGTCACATATAGCGGCTCTCCATGAGATGAGAGCTGCTGGTAGCGGCTGTTATTAACTAGCTTTCACACGTAATCTGATTTTCTAAAATTCAACCTAACAAAATATAAACTGTTACAAAAACAGACTGAAATTTGCATTAAAAAAAAAAATCTATGAATGTATCTGACCAAATACAATAACAGTACATAATGATGTTGACCTTATTAGTTTGTGGTGAGCATTGATACCCGAGATCATTCCTAAATGTAAATTATGCTACAGACATAGTGAGGGAGCACCAGCGTTGATTGTTTTGGCCATGTGGGGTGTTTCTCTAGGTGTAATCCAGCGTGTAGGTGCCTGAGTCTTGAGGACCCCAGTAGCTGGAGAAGTCCAAGGGGACGTCCATGTTTCACCTGTTTGAGGCAGATAGATGGTTATTTTAGAAAAGTGGGCATGGACCGGCTGTCTCCTTAGGTGGTTGTCATGGTACCCAAGGCAGGTTCATGGTGTCGTGGATGCGGCGAAATTCAGCACCAGTGCATGCTCCCAGTCTGGACTTGAATGGCACCTGCTGGATGTTTAGTGAATGCCAGATGTACGGAAAATTATAAACACTATAAATACTGTACTTAATACATCCAGTTTGTCTGGCACCTGCTGAATCAATGATCACGTTGTGTACTCATCAGTGCGCTACGACCATGACCACACACTTCAGTGTCAATCTAGCGGCATAAGCTTGCAACTGCAGGGGAGAAACATGATGCCAAGTGCGTGGATGAATATGTTCAAAATATTCAAAAGAACATGAAAGTAAAACCAGAATTAAAGAAAAAACAATGTGCAGCTGGCAATGGTGCAAAACCTTTCATCAGTACTGCAAATTACTGATGGCTAACTTGAAACACTGCTTTAAAACATTCCGAAACCTTTGGAACACTCATGTTTCAATCATTGTTCCAGAATCTGCATGCAAAGGAAGATATCGCGTGCTGTGCTGCCAGCCCGTAAACACCGACATCTGCTGGATGGATTTTCTATTTAAAGGCTACAGTTAAGGCAGAGTCTATTTGCCCTATTGAGGTTTCAGTCAAGGTCGCAATTTAGAACTAGAAATTGGGGGGGACAAAGTGCGAGGCCCGCAGGGCTGAAGTCCATAGGCTGGGGGTCTGGGGGCCGCTTTAGGCCCCCAGAAGCCAACGGTTTCTAAATAAGCTCAGATGCATTCTGAACATCCAGGATAGTAATTTTAATGTTTTCAGAAGACCATAAAGTGGACAGCATTTGACTTATGCAATTTCAAACTGTGGATATAAGTACTTTATTCTGAGAATAGCCAACATTGATTTTATTAACATTCTGGTGTAAATAAGGCATCACCACAGTGTACAACTCAAAAGAATGATAGGTTGAGTTTTCATTAAAAACAACTGCAATGTGGTAAACGTATTCATAAATATGAAAGAACAGGCTCTTAATAATTATTAACTATTGCATACTGTATTTTTTTTCTCAAGATTTGTTTTGCATAAGTTTGAAAAACAACAGATCATACGTTTAGGATAAATTACTTATCATGAATTTAATTTTCGAAGTGGCACTAATGACAACACTCATACTGAACATAATTTCGCTTGCATAGACTGATTTTGGAGATCAAGCAATAATTGCAGATGGGCTTTCTGAGGTCCCAGATAGATTTTCTGATTTCCTTTTCTAACTTTCAGAATTTAGTAAACTAGCATATGGTCCATTGATACTTATGTGTAGACACTAGTCCCTAGAGGCAACTATTTTTGGTTTCAAATCTGGGCAAATGCAGTCCCAGAAAATTCCGAATGTGACAAACAAGAAACAGGTGTTGTAAACAAGTCAATGCTGCTAAAAAAAAAACTTGCAGAAACAAGATACTATTCTAACATGGTTTGCACATAAGACTGGCATAGCATGTTTCAAGTACACACATATATGTTAGAAGGTGGGGGGGGGGGACATACCATATTCTGTCCCCCCTGGTTGAAAAGGTGGGGGGACATGTCCCCCCCATCCCCCACCAAATTGCGCCCTTGGTTTCAATTCCCGCAAAATCTCGCAAAACTTCAGCGAGGTCGCCGCTCTGGAAGATGTCAGTAACACTGAGCCGCTCTGATCAGGCTGCACTTAACCACTGCACACGGACAACAGCATTAACATCGCAACATTGTATATTTGTTGTTTGGGCCGCTGAAGAGGAGGTACTGCTGGCCCACCATCAGAGGGCGCCCTGCCTGGAGTGCGGGCTTCAGGCACGAGAGGGCGCTGCCGCCTCACAGGACAGCCGGGAGTGACAGCTGTCACTCATTAACTCCTGACAGCTGTCACCTATCACCAACTCATCAACCACTCCATAAAAGCCGGACGACATCTCCACCCGCTGCCGAGATATCGTTTGCCTTCGAGGTATTTTCTCAGCCGTATTCAGTTAAGTAATAGGTGCTACTGTTAATTCTTACTGTGTTCCTGTTTCGGAGGTGGAGGTGTTTTACCCACCATTGAGGAACTGTTGCTGATTGTATTGCTGGGTGTACACACACCCACACCTAACTGTTTCTGCTTCCTGCCAGCAGTACCAGATCTGACAGCCGGAGACGGTGGCCACCTGGGGACTCGGAACTTGGCGGCTCCAGTATTCTCCGGGTTCGGTGGCAGTGGAAATCTTGTGGGATCCAACTCTTCTCTGGACGGATGTCTTCTATCCTCGAGCCTGCCCACACGTCACCTTAGTACATTTGACTCTGTCCAAATTCTGTATTGTCTATATTTCGTTGTGCATGCTTCACAACAGTAAAGTGTTGTATTTTTGGCTCATCTATTGTCCGTTCATTTACGCCCCCTGTTGTGGGTCCATGTCATTACACTTTCACAACAATATTGTGCCTAAGCTCTTGTGAATATATTTTCTAGGTTTTTAGATGTTGTCATTGTGTTTGTTTTATGTTAACATGTGAGAAGCTCAGGTCGTTTCTCCATTATTTTCAATGTGTTCATGTCATTCTGGGAGAAAGTGAAGTTTACTCTTTAACATCCTGCTTATTGTCCTTTACAACTCTGTTTGTCCAGTTGTTCCAGAGTAATATATATAAGATGTCCTGAAATTCAGTTCGCATTTATGAAGTTTCACGCAGGTTAAATTTAGCAGACTGGATAACACTATGTAACAAATTTTTATTTTTGTTTTGTTCCTGGGTACACAGTGTGTTTTCCTAACCTGTTATGCATGAAATAAATAGAAAATAGCTGTTATTCCACAGAAACTTTGCTTCGTGATCAGGACAATGATATTTTGAAATTTGTCTGTTTTCAAGAATATTCTCGATTCGCCTCACTACTACTGAGTAGTCTTCTAGAATATTCTTTAACTGCTAGAACTGTCCAGAATTTTCTAGAAGTTCCAGAATTATTAGAAATTTCAAGAAACTTTTAGAACTTTCTAGAAGGTAAAAAAAAAAAACAAAAAAAAAAATCAAAGTTTGTGCTGAATGTAGTCATTTTTCCATAGACTTTAGACATAAGCAGTTGAAATATAACACTTAGAAGACAGGAACAAAAATTGTGTTACATAGTGTTATTTAGAATATTTGTTTGAACAAGTTTTCAGGGTCTCATAAAGCATAAAAAAAAACCTGGTCTTCTAGGAGAGACGGCATCCATCCCACTTTGGATGGAGCAGCTCTCATTTCTAGAAATCTGGCCAATTTTCTTAAATCCTCCAACCGTGACTATCCAGGGTTGGGACCAGGAAGCAGAGTTGTAGTCTTACCACACCTCTCTGCAGCTTCTCTCCCCCTGCCATCCCCTCATTACCCCATCCCCGTAGAGACGGTGCCTGCTCCCAGCCACCAATAACCAGCAAAAATCTATTTAAGCATAAAAATTCAAAAAGAAAAAATAATATAGCACCTTCAACTGCCACCACAGACTAAAACAGTTAAATGTGGTCTATTAAACATTAGGTCTCTCTCTTCTAAGTCCCTGTTGGTAAATGATATAATAATTGATCAACATATTGATTTATTCTGCCTAACAGAAACCTGGTTACAGCATGATGAATATGTTAGTTTAAATGAGTCAACACCCCCGAGTCCACACTAACTGCCAGAATGCTCGTAGCACGGGCCGAGGCGGAGGATTAGCAACAATCTTCCATTCCAGCTTATTAATTAATCAAAAACCCAGACAGAGCTTTAATTCATTTGAAAGCTTGACTCTTAGTCTTGTCCATCCAATTGGAAGTCCCAAACAACCAGTTTTATTTGTTATTATCTATCGTCCACCTGGTCGTTACTGTGAGTTTCTCTGTGAATTTTCAGACCTTTTGTCTGACTTAGTGCTTAGCTTAGATAAGATAATTATAGTGGGCGATTTTAACATCCACACAGATGCTGAGAATGACAGCCTCAACACTGGATTTAATCTATTATTAGACTCAATTGGCTTTGCTCCAAATTTAAATGAGTCCACCCACCACTTTAATCATATCGTAGATCTTGTTCTGACTTATGGTATGGAAATTGAAGACTTAACAGTATTCCCTGAAAACTCCCTTCTGTCTGATCATTTCTTAATAACATTTACATTTACTCTGATGGACTACCCAGCAGTGGGGAATAAGTTTCATTACACTAGAAGTCTTTCAGAAAGCGCTGTAACTAGGTTTAAGGATATGATTCCTTCTTTATGTTCTCTAATGCCATATACCAACACAGTGCAGAGTAGCTACCTAAACTCTGTAAGTGAGATAGAGTATCTCGTCAATAGTTTTACATCCTCATTGAAGACAACTTTGGATGCTGTAGCTCCTCTGAAAAAGAGAGCCTTAAATCAGAAGTGCCTGACTCTGTGGTATAACTCACAAACTCGCAGCTTAAAGCAGATAACCTGTAAGTTGGAGAGGAAATGGCGTCTCACTAATTTAGAAGATCTTCACTTAGCATGGAAAAGAGTCTGTTGCTCTATAAAAAAGCCCTCCGTAAAGCTAGGACATCTTACTACTCATCACTAATTGAAGAAAATAAGAACAACCCCAGGTTTCTTTTCAGCACTGTAGCCAGGCTGACAAAGAGTCAGAGCTCTATTGAGCCGAGTATTCCTTTAACTTTAACTAGTAATGACTTCATGACTTTCTTTGCTAATAAAATTTTAACTATTAGAGAAAAAATTACTCATAAACCATCCCAAAGATGTATCGTTATCTTTGGCTGCTTTCAGTGATGCTGGTATTTGGTTAGACTTTTTCTCTCAGATTGTTCTGTCTGAGTTATTTTCATTAGTTACTTCATCCAAACCATCAACATGTCTATTAGACCCCATTCCTACCAGGCTGCTCAAGGAAGCCCTACCATTATTTAATGCTTGGATCTTAAATATGATCAATCTATCTTTATTAGTTGGCTATGTACCACAGGCTTTTAAGGTGGCAGTAATTAACCATTACTTAAAAGCCATCACTATGACCAGCTATCTTAAGCTAATTATAGGCCAATCTCCAACCTTCCTTTTCTCCTCAAAAATTCTTGAAAGGGTAGTTGTAAAAACAGCTAACTGATCATCTGCAGAGGAATGTCTATTGAAGAGTTTCAGTCAGGTTTGAGAATTCATCATAGTACAGAAACAGCATTAGTGAAGGTTACAATGATCTTCTTATGGCCTCAGACAGTGGACTCATCTCTGTGCTTGTTCTGTTAGACCTCAGTGCTGCTTTTGATACTGTTGACCATAAAATTTTATACAGAGATTAGAGCATGCCATAGGTATTAAAGGCAACTGCGCTGCGGTGGTTTGAATCATATTTATCTAATAGATTTACAATTTGTTCATGTAAAGGGGAATCTTCTTCACAGACTAAGGTTAATTATGGAGTTCCACAGGGTTCTGTGCTAGGACCAATTTTAGTCACTTTATACATGCTTCCCTTAGGCAGTATTAGTAGACGGCATTGCTTAAATTTTCATTGTTACGCAGATGATACCCAGCTTTATCTATCCATGAAGCCAGAGGACACACACCCAATTAGCTAAACTGCAGGATTGTCTTACAGACATAAGACATGGATGCCTCTAATTTCCTGCTTTTAAACTCAGATTAAAACTGAAGTTATTGTACTTGGCCCCACAAATCTTAGGAAACATGGTGTCAACCACATCCTTTACTCTGGTGGCATTACCCTGACCTTAGTAATACTGTGAGAAAGTCTTGGAGTCATTTTTGATCAGGATATGTCATTCAAAGCGCATATTAAACAAATATGTAGGACTGCTTTTTTTGCATTTACGCAATATCTCTAAAATTGGAAAGGTCTTGTCTCAGAGTGATGCTGAAAAACTAATATCACTGCATTTATTTCCTCTAGGCTGGACTATTGTAATTCATTATTATCAGGTTTGTCCTAAAAGTTCCCTGAAAAGCCTTCAGTTTAATACCAAATGCTGCAGTAGAGTACTAACGGGGACTAGAAGGAGAGAGCATATCTCACCCATATTGTCCTCTCTTCATTGGCTTCCTGTTAATTCTAGAATAGAATTTAAATTCTGTCTTCTTACTTATAAGGTTTTGAATAATCAGGTCCCATCTTATCTTAGGGACCTCATAGTACCATATCACCCCAATAGAGCGCTTCGCTCTCAGACTGCAGGCTTACTTGTAGTTCCTAGGGTTTGTACGCGTAGAATGGGAGGCAGAGCCTTCAGTTTTCAGGCTCCTCTCCTGTGGAACCAGCTCCCAATTCGGATCAGGGAAGACAGACACCCTCTCTACTTTTAAGATTAGGCTTAAAACTTTCCTTTTTGCTAAAGCTTATAGTTAGGGCTGGATCAGGTGACCCTGAACCATCCCTAGTTATGCTGCTATAGACTTAGACTGCTGGGGGGTTCCCATGATGCACTGAGTGTTTCTTTCTCTTTTTGCTCTGTATGCACCACTCTGCATTAATCATTAGTGATTGATCTCTGCTCCCCTCCACAGCATGTCTTTTTTCCTGGTTCTCTCTCTCAGCCCCAACCAGTCCCAGCAGAAGACTGCCCCTCCCTGAGCCTGGTTCTGCAGGAGGTTTCTTCCTGTTAAATGGGAGTTTTTCCCTTCCCACTGTCGCCAAGTGCTTGCTCACAGGGGGTTGTTTTGACCGTGGGGTTTTTACGTAATTATTGTATGGCCTTGCCTTACAATATAAAGCGCCTGGGGCAACTGTTTGTTGTGATTTGGCGCTATATAAATAAAATTGATTGATTGATGATTGATAGTGAATCTCTGGCGCGCAAGGATTATGGGATAGCTCAATAGGACAAATACATGCACAAACACATAGTTTGCTCAGTGTGCATGCATGTGGGTGTGGTTTCTTTCTTTCTTTCTTCTCTTCTTTCTTTAACTACTTGACCAAGGTGCTTAGGCCAGTTTCTCCCACATTTGCTGTGTGCTATGTAGTCAATGGTGGGCACAGTTAACCAAAACGTTAGCTTTGATGACATTAAACTGCTAACTGAAAAGTTAGCTTTATAACAATAAACCACTAAAACATTTAGTGGAAGTTACCGCTAACTTTTAGTAGTGACTTGGTCATGGCCACATCAGATTACACTGTCGTCTGCTGATAAGCCAGTTTCAAGTTTAAGCGCCGCAGGGGCTGCTGGGCATTCCCAGGATCACAACACAAAAAGACTCACGAAAATAAATAAAAAATAAAACCCCAAACACTGTCATCATCTTTATCAAAAGCAGTAAATTGCAGTATTTACAAGTCACAGTTTAGCTCTAATTATATATTTATAAACTGTTATAGAGCTACGGCCCCCCCGCATTGCATTCACAACACAAAACAAATGCACGAAAAATAGATAAATAAAAATACAGACTTTTGAGCTGCTTACATCTGTTTTTTTCCACAGTGTATCTTCTTTTGGCTCTATGTTTCAACCATGGAAATATAGACCTGGAATGGACTTCACGTGACTAGCGGTGTGCCGCATGGCGGCCATTACTAAGGGTGGAGAGAGTGCCTTGAGCCAGTTAAGGCACCTGTTAAGCAGAAGTGAAATGAGGGGAAAAAGGCAGTCAGTGCTTCACCATCAACTGCACCAACTACAAAAACAAATTCTCCAATACTAAAATGAACTGTACAAGAGCCTTAATGTAATTATGTAAAACAAATGTCTATTTTAAAGTCATTATGTCGCAATTTAATATCAATATACTGAGACTATAACTCAACACCATAAGTTCTTTTCATTAAGCTGCGTTCACATGCGTACAATACAGAAACAAAAATGTTTAAATAAGGAGTATATATATACTTGCAGTGTTCTTTAATATGATATGTACATGGTGGGCACAGGCGGCATTTTAAATTTTAGCCGTGTGGTTGGAGGAGATGGAGGATGTACTTTTTACCCTGACTGAGGGTCAAAAGTCATTAAATTCTGAATGGCTTATATCTCCTTGTAATAAATGTTAGTAAAATCCTATATACAAGGTCTGTCAATAAAGTATAGGTCCTTTTTATTTTTTTTCAAAACTATATGGATTTCATTCATATGTTTTTACGTCAGACATGCTTGAACCCTCGTGCGCATGCGTGAGTTTTTCCACGCCTGTCGGTGACGTCATTCGCCTGTGAGCACTCCTTGTGGGAGGAGGTCTCAGCCCCTCGTCGGAAATTCCTTTGTCTGAGAAGTTGCTGAGAGACAGGCACTTGGTTTGATCAAAATTTTTTCTAAACCTGTGAGACACATCGAAGTGACACGGTTGAAAAATTAAGCTGCGTTTTCAATGAAAATTTTAACGGCTGATGAGAGATTTTGAGGTTGATACTGTCGCTTTAAGGACTTCCACGGAGCGAGACGTCGTGCAGCGCTCTCAGGCGCCATCGTCAGCCTGTTTCAAGCTGAAAACCTCCCCATTTCAGGCTGTATTGATCTAGGACGTCGTGAGAGAACAGAGAAGTTTCAGAAGAAGTCGGTTTTCAGCATTTTATCCGAATATTCCACTGTTAAAGGAGATTTTTTTTAATGAAAGACGTGCGGACGGCTTGCAGCGTCGGCTCGCAGCCGCCGCGACGCTCCGCCACAGGAAAAACACCTCTGTTGGAAGCCTTAAGGACAAGTTGGAACATGTCCAGCTGTTAAACAATTTCTCATATACTCACTCCACTGAAAGCCATCAAAAGCCGCCTGGATTTTACAAATGGTTATCAACACGGAGGTGTTTTTCCTGTGCCGCCGCACCGCGCCGGCTGCGTCCCGACGCGCGGACCCGTCCGCACGTCTTTCATTAAAAAAATCTCCTTTAACAGTGGAATATCCGGATAAAATGCTGAAACCGACTTCTTCTGAAACTTCTCTGTTCTCTCACGACGTCCTGGATCAATAGAGCCTGAAATGTGGAGGTTTTTCAGCTTGAAACAGGCTGACGACGGCACCTGGGACCGCTGCATGACGTCTCGCTCCGTGGGAAGTCCTTAAAGCAACATTATCACCTCAAAATCTCTCATCAGCCATTAAAATTTTCACTGAAAACCAGCTTAATTTTTCGAACCGTGTCCATTTTATGTGTCTCACAGGTTTAGAAAAAATTTTGATCAAACAAAGCGCCAGTCTCTCAGCAACTTCTCAGACAAAGGAATTCCGACGAGGGGCTGGACGACTCCTCCCACAAGGAGTGCTCACAGGCGAATGACGTCACCGACGAAGTGGAAAAACGTACGCATGCGCACGAGGGTTCAAGCATGTCTGACGTAAAAACATATGAATGAAATCCATATAGTTTTTGAAAAAAATACAAAGGACCTATACTTTATTGACAGCCCTTGTATGTTGTTGTCATTAAAAGACTAGCAATAACATTACAGTGGAAAAAGCAGAAAGGTTAATGAGCACAATGGCAAGGCATACTTCAGATTAATATATTAATACATAAGGATTTTTTATCCAGGCATGTATGGGTTCATTAGAGCTTTTAATCAGCTTGAATACAACTTACAAGGCCTCATTTATAAAAATACATCAAGAATTATGATGACAGGAAAAAACCATCACAGTAAATGAACAGAATGGCATATTTTCCCCAAACTTCCACACTTTACATAAAACTTTTTTTCGACCCAGACATGTATGGGTTCATTAGAAAGAGCAATTAAAGGGATTTAAAACAAGCCTACATTTATTAAAATCTGTTAAGAAATAGCGACGCTAGTGCAAAAAGCGGTCAGTTATTATTGATGATCGGCACATTGCCACCCTTAGTAATGGCGCCTTCCTGTCCTGAGCGACGCTAATAGATTGAGGCGCGCACGTCCAATCCAGGTCTATATTTCCATGGTTGCAACAACAGCAGTGCTTGTGTGCTTTGACCTGTGAACCGGAAGTGTTAAGATAGCTCTCTGCATTCATAAACAGGAACTCACACGTATTTTAGGGTTTGCAAACGTTTATGACCGTTAAATTTACTCACTTTACCAACAAAACAACAACAAAAAAGTTAACCGAAATAAATGTAGCAGAGATAATTGGTCCGCTGATGATTTTCAAAGTTAGCTGAAAAGCTAATCCACTAACTAAAATGTCAACTTTGCTAATTAATGGTTAGCGGGTTAGCGGAACTATACCCACCACTGTATGTAGGTTGACCCCAAAACTACCCTTAAGGGATCTGCTTTGGCAAAAGTCGAGGTCAGTAGAGTCAAAGATCAAATTATGATTTGTGTCACCCCATGTTCACCAAACTTTGTACAACTATTTAGGTGGTTTCTGGAATCGTCCAGGTGACATCAAATTTACCAAAGGTCAAAGTCACTGGAGTCAAAGGTCAAAATTTAAGTTTTGTACTCTAATTTACACTAAACACAGCACACGTATGGGTGTGGAATCCAGACTTGCTCAGGTGAAGTCAAATTTGCACAAGGTCTGTCATTGGAGTGAAGGTCATGTCTGCCTCTTTGTCTGTTGGCCTACTCCTCCCAGATCCTTTGACTGATTCCTCCCAAACTTGGCATGTCAGTGATGGTTGTCACCAAATTGGCAAAGGTCAAAGTCAAGAATTTAGATTTTTAACCTATTTTGACTAAATGTGGCACATACTTAGGCTGGTTACAGAACTGTACTGGCAAGGGTCAATCATTTGGGTGAAGGTTAAGGTAACTGGGGTCAGATATCAGACTGCTGTCACCCTTAAGCCCCTGTCACACATAGCAAGAATGTTCAGGAACTATGCCCGACACGGCAAACATTGCCATTATCCGACGCAGTCAGGAGGAAAAGAGGCGTGGTCAGCCGTGTCAGAACGCATCCATATCGCCTCGTCCACACCTGCACGATGGCATCCAAAGTGCATGTAGACAACAGGCAAATGACACAACTGTTACACGGCCATAAAAGCTGCTGCAGACTGCCCAATGTCCAAATGTCTGCATAGCAAAACACAGGACTGGAGCGCTGTGTCCTCATGCACACGTGCGTGCGAGTGCGCAGGTGTGTATGTGCAGGCGCATGTGTGCAGAGCACACGCATGGGCTGCAGTTATCAGTCAGCGGTGTCTGTGTGTGTTGGGTGAGAGGAATTTAACCACAGGCTGCGGTTTCAGCTCCATGTCCACGCCCGCTCTGTGAAACACTCCTGGATCGCTGTTGGAGGTGAGATTCATGTTTATTAATGCTGTTACAGCCTAGCACAACAGTTCCATGTCATATCTCCTACAGAGTTAGAAGTTGATCATTTATTACAGCATGAGAGCCATTCAGCTTCAAGACCGACGTGTGCAATGACGCGTTACTGCGCACCACAGATAGGCGCAGCTGCCCGTGTTATATACAGTTGTGATGGAGACAATATTACGTCGCCCATGAGAAGGAATGGACAAATATCTGTACTGTAAGGTCTATGTGGATATAACAGCCTGTTCAGATTTGCGGCGGCGTGCGCACAGTAGCGCGCGGTGCTTTTGGTTTGATAGCCACTGTTCACATTCACTGTACATGATAATCATATTATTATCATGATCAAGTGTGCCACATACATTTCAACAGTTCTGTTGCGCTCTGGTGGGGGACATTATTATAAGTGCCACGTGCAGGTCATACCGGCAGGCTTTACCATGCAAGATCCATCTCGAGGTTCCCTTGTATGCGCTCAAATTGTTTCGGATCCCATTTTGCCGCATCGGAATATGTAAATAGCGGTCAGATGGTCCTCAGACTGCACATGGACTGCAGTCGGATAGGTGTCCCATCTCAATGCCACCCGGAGGGTTTTGAACATGTACATCACACTCAGGGTTGCCGGTCGTTTTTGACCAACTGTGTGGATTCCGCAGATGGCTGTCAGAACATTTTGGAACTGAAATCACACACTTTTCAGATGTGCACCGATTCGTCATTCTGACGCCGTTGTGCATGATTCTGGTTGTGTGACGGGGGTATTAGTGTCTAGATGCCCATTTGTACTATAACCAGGTTGGTTTGGTTTGTTTTTTTTAATTTGACGTATGAAATGGGTTTTACATTTTAATACATGTTGATTTTTGAAATTATATGATAAATTGGTGACAAGACTCGTGGATGCTGTATCCAAATTGTGAATTTACAGCATATTTGTTCAGGGTTGTTGGATCGGATCGGAGGAGTCTATGAACATTCTTAGTAATTTTCCATTTATTCGTAAATACTGTCTTGTTTTGGTCTCATTTTGATGGAAAATGCACTTTTCTAAGATACTACTCAACCATAAAAAATGGATCAAAGAACACAAATGTACAAATAATGGTAAATTACACAAAGTACCACAAATTTTAAAAACACTCCAAATTTAGAAGTACACTCCCTGGCCACTTTATTGGGTACACCTGTTCAATTGCTTGGAAACACAATAGCTAATTAGTCAATCACATGGCAACAACTCAATGCATTTAGGCACCTAGATGTGATGAAGACAACTTGCTGAAGTTCAAACCAAGCATCATAATAGAGAAGAAAGGGGATTTAAGTGACTTTGGACATGGCATGGTTGTTGGTGCCAGACAGGCTGGTCTGAGTATTTCAGAAACTGCTGATCTACTGGGATTTCACACACAAGCATCTCTAGGGTCCACAGAGAATGGTCCAAAAAGAGAAAATATTCAGTGAGCAGCAGTTGATGTTGTTGATGTCAGAGGTCAGAGGAGAATGGGCAGATTGCATGATGCTATCATGCCAATATGAACAAACATCTCTGAGGAATGCTTCTAACATTTTGTTACCTCCACGAGCGAAGTTGGACAGAGGTTATGTGATCGCCTGCATTTCTTTGTTTGTTTGTTGAGTAGCTAACAGTCTTACATGGACAGTTCTACATCTATCAAATCAAATCAATTTTATTTATATAGCGCCAAATCACAACAAACAGTTGCCCCAAGGCGCTTTATATTGTAAGGCAAAGCCATACAATAATTACGGAAAAACCCCAATGGTCAAAACGACCCCCTGTGAGCAAGCACTTGGCGACAGTGGGAAGGAAAAACTCCCTTTTAACAGGAAGAAACCTCCAGCAGAACCAGGCTCAGGGAGGGGCAGTCTTCTGCTGGGACTGGTTGGGGCTGAGGAGGGGAATCAGGAAAAAGACATGCTGTGGAGGGGAGCAGAGATCACTCACTAATGATTAAATGCAGAGTGGTGTATACAGAGCAAAAAGAGAAAGAAACACTCAGTGCATCATGGGAACCCCCCCAGCAGTCTAAGTCTATAGTAGCAGCATAACAAAGGGATGGTTCAGGGTCACTTGATCCAGCCCTAACTATAAGCTTTAGCAAAAAGGAAATTTTAAGCCTAATCATAAAAGTAGAGAGGGTGTCTGAACTAGAAGCACTCAGAGAGTGCAAACCTCTGCCAAGGCCATGGGGTCACTGACGCCATAACATCTACACGCCGTGGAATCATTGAACCTAAAAAAAGTCTAACAATGATGTTTGCTCAGTAGTAAAAAAAGTTTCATCTGCTGTGACTGGACAGCATGTATCCTTAGCGCTTGGCATCACAGTTTATTGCAACTTGCACCTTTCCCAGAAGCTACTGTCATCTGAGCACTGATATTGATATTGCATGTGCTTATAGACAAAAACAAATAAGAGACAAAATTCAATTTATATTCAACTAAACTGCAAATATATGAATTTTTTAACATTTATGAGGGAATCTCTTTAGGGTCAGTGACCCTAAAGAGATTCCCTCCTTGGCACAGTGATCTATTTCTTTTTGTCTCTTTCTCTAAAATTGTATATAATAATCATTAGATTATTAATATATAAACAAAAATAAATTTAAGAAATATTACAATTTGAAAACAAATGCACCGAACGTGATGACAGCTGCAACTGCTTAATGCTAACTTTTAACATTGAAAATGCCATAGACATGCTAACGCGTTAGCATCGGGATCCAGAGCTTGATTTTCATCAAAATTCAAAATCCGTTCAAAACTTTTTGAGTTATCCTGCTGACAAACAGACAAACAAACAAACAAACGTGACCGAAAACATAACCTCCTTGGCGGAGGTAATAAATTGAACTGAATTGTTACCAGATCCAGTCATTTCCAGTATTTTCTACTGTTCCATGTATAACCCATTGCTGTTAGCTGTGTAAGAACTGTAGAAATGAGACAGCACATTCCATCTTTAGAAGTTTCTCAGATTTTAAAATAAATACATGATAATCATCAGTTCATAAGTAATTTCTGTGATGTTTTCCCCTAAAAGCAAACACAATAAAATCAGATCTTTGACCTGACCTTTGGGAAATTTGTCCTTGTTGAGCAAATCCAGAACCCACCACCATGTGCGCTGCGTTTGGTGTGACATAATTTGGTAAAACTCAGCCAAATGACCTTGGAGAAGGAGGCAACAAATAGACAGATAAACTACAATTTTCACCTTTGTTCCCAATGACTTTAACCAACATGCACAAGGCACGTTTGGTGGAAACTGGCCCAAGCACCTGGTAGGAGCACTGCAACAAACAAGCAAACAAACATTGAGATTCAGTCATTGATCAAAGACTTTACAACCAAGAAATCCATCCATCCATTTTCTATACCTGCTTACTACAATTAAGGGTCACCTACGGACAATTTAAAGTTTCCAGTCCATCTAACCTGTATGTCTTTGGATGTGGGAGGAAGCCAGAGCACCCAGGGGGAACCCACACAACACAGGAGGACATGCAAACTCCAAACAGAAAGGCCACAGGTGGGAATCGAACCCATGACCTTCTTGCTGTGAGTCAACAGTGCTAACCACTAAGCCACTGTGCTGCCCACAACCACAAAATACATATGACAATTTAATTTGTGGTTGCTAGGTTCTCCAGTAGCTTTTAGTCCTTTAAAAAAGAAGGGATATAATAAAGTGCCGTGTTTCTGACACCGTTGCCCTGATTTGGATGGTAAGACCCTTAAAGTCAAGCTGACAGTCCAGTTTGACCTCATGGTCATTATTCACCTTAAACACTCATGTTATTGTGTGATCTAACTCGTAAATGGAACGAAGTGTTTGTGATTGTAATAATGAGGTTAAATTGCATTTGCCTCCAAAAGGACAGTTTTTCGTGGGGGGAGGATGCGCGTGGATACGGAGGCTGTGAAGCTAGCAGGCCTGCTGTCCTACAGATGTCTTGGGCTGTGCGTTACCAGGTGTACGTCACCTGAGATTACCCACGCTGACACCCTTTGAGGCAAACATCCAGCTTTACAGCAGCGGGGGCATCTGGTGGCGTGCGCGATGGAGAGCACGTGTGAGTGTGTGTGTCAGCTGATGAGCTCAGATTGGCGGTAATGTTGGGCAGAACAGGACTGAATGCAGGCATTCGTACTGTATCAGATCTTGACGTGATCACAGGTAAGAAACGTTCTTCTGCCCATGAGGGACGTATAGATCAGTTATTGAGGCTGTCTGAAGCACAGAGGCCTGCAGGATCCAGCTAAGGGTGAAGTGGAGTGAGCCAAATGTTCACCTCTGCTGCTTCTCTGATCTCCCTTTGCTGCCCAGCGCCCCTGCAGAGAGAGAACAAAGCCGAGCGCTTCTTAATCAAAGTGCACTGGATTAACTAGAAGAAGGAAACAGAAGATCACAGAGACGCCACCTCATAGTCACTAAGTGAACTAAAAGACCATCTGCAAATCAGCACTCTGTGACCCAGAAATACAAAAATACAAGAACGGCATGTTAATCTTTAGACTGATGAGGGCTGAGGTGTTCACTGGAAACAGAACACGTGGTGCATAAGTGCACATCAAGTATTTTGCTCAAGTATTTACCCACCTGAGATTTTATATGCTTTTATTGTGTTATGACATCAAACCGCACTGTGCTGTGGGTCATGTTTGTGTGTTTGTTCCCCTACTGCTCCAGTGTCTTTTGTCAGATTTCCATAAAACAGAATTGTTCTTAAAGGTTTGCAAAGGCCAACATCAGGGGGGTCAAAGGTAGAACAAACGGCACAGAACATCTTTGAATCAATGAATCATCATCTCTTGGAGTTCAATTAGATTAATAACTACAAAATTCACTTCCTTTTCAGTTCAGTTTATTTATACAGTACCAAATCATAAGTCATCTTAACCAGGGTTAAGACCTAAAGCCCTGGTCAGACCGAATAATAAAGCCATGAATAATGAGCCACGTAGGATTTGTCAGAAATTTCAGTGATTATTTGAATAATGAGTCACATATATGATGTTCTTCTGAAGGAATTCAAGGAAACACGTTAAAAAAGGCTGCTCTGCTGCAGGTAGTCTGTCCTGTCCTCGTAGCCGCCAGGTACTCGGATAATGGGCTTCTAACAGCCTCGTACTCACCACTAGCATGCCTCTAACATCCTCGTTTATCCTTGTAGTACCTCGTACACAAATCACTTAGCGCTATTTTGGCTAAATTTTGAACTTCACAAAATTAGCGCCACACTCAGAGATGAGCCTCATTAGCCAAATAATCTGCCTCTAAAGGCCCCCTGACACTTGCACAACTTTGATCCGTGCACTTGCACGCATTCTACCGTGCACAAGAGTATACTAGTCTCAAACTCATTGTAAACTGTTATAAACTGCGCGGCTTCGTGCACGTGGACAAAGAAAATTTTGAAATGTTCAAAATCTCCATCACGCATGAATTACGTGAACTTCAGGTGAACATGGCGAAAACAAGTCAAAAACACTGCGTGTGAGTGATTACGTCAGCGCAACGCATCAGAGTGCAGCTCGTCTGAACGATTATAACGAGATGTTAAATCTATCATAAACATACTTTTGCAGCTGCTCACAAGAAGGAATGAACATGCAACTGTTTTACCAAAGTATTACAATATAAACATTACAAATAATTACCTTTTAGACAGCTCCAATGCATTCTCCACCTCATTAAGCGCGCACGCGCACAGAGAGGAAAAAGCGGCAACTGGAATAGTCCGCTGTGATCTGGAAGCGATTGGGGTGTTTTTAACAGCTAACTCGGAGAGAAAATTATTAATCCGCTATGAAATAATTATTTTATATATGTAGCGTCCAGCTCACAATGCGTGGCAGCCAGTGGAACAAAGCGCGGCGTCCAGCTGGGAACACAGCAGGTGGAATCGTCACGATGAAGTGTCACGATGGCACCTTTTGAGCCTCTATTCTGCCACGTATTTTGAATAACTCGACTCGCACAAAAAAAAAAAAAAAAAAAATCAAGCTACATGGCTCATTATTCATCGTTCATTATTCAGTCGGACCAGGGCTTTACCCACCCATGAGCAAGCACAATGGCAACCACGGTAAGGAAAGGCTGAAATGTTACAGGTAAGAAACCATATACAGTCCAGTGTTCACAATGATGGATGGTTGAAAAAGGGATTAGAGTTCCAGTAACGTCAACTGTGCTAATAAATAGAAACAGTAGTACTGTAGGGTAAATCTGTCTCGAACAGGCTGTCCTCAAAAACAGAGTGAATCTATATAAAGGAGACCAGTGAGGGAAGCCACCAAGACACCGATAACAATACTTAATGACTTACAAGCTTTGACTGTGATTATAGTAACTGTGTACAGTGATATTTTTCTGTTGCTTCACCACTCCTAACTTTGAAAGAAAAGAAACCTCCAAAGAAATAAGAAGTCAAAGCTAAATTATCTCATGTGCCTCCTGGCAAACTGTAGCTGAGATTTCACATCATCTATTTAACAAAGTCCTTCTCTCTTACACTCCATCAGGAGGCTGTGCAACAGATAATGCAACAGACAAACTTTGCCATGTGCAGTCTCTCCAATCACAGCCACAAAGGCATATAGCGTATAGACTTGACCTGGGTGTCTTGGTGGCTTCCCTCACTAGTTCCATTCTTGCACCGTTATTGAGGATGCTGTGTTGTGGACAGATTTACATCATGACCCTGTTTTTAGTTTTTAAATATTGAGGCCAATAAACTCCAAAAACATTCAGTGACTTGGAAATGTTCTTGTATCACCTTCTGACTTGTATTTTTTGAAATCAGAAAGTTGTGATTTAGATGTGCTATACTAAAGGGTTGGCAAAGTTATGGCCTCTATTTTTAATAATTTCAAACTTTGATTTAATTTATATTATGTATTATTATATTATAATTTATATATATTATTTTTCACATAACAATTACAGACCATACTGTTTAAATTGATTTTAAAGTATCCTGATTTTTTTATTTTATTTTGATCTATCATAAAACAGTAAAAATCTATAATATTCCAAGGCAGTAAATCCTTTTAGCAAGGCACCATAGATGTGTGCTGTTTTACTTTTACAGGTATATGACGTCACTATGGCACTGTACGTATCTTTGTGCCCACTTTGCGTCATGTTTTACTGACTTACCTGCTGCAGCTGAGTCTTCTCTGATGACCACAGGTACGCAACCTCGTCCACATCATGTGTGTTCGATGAGTCAGGAGATTCTGATCCATGCTTCCCACCTGTGGCCTTTCTGTGTGGAGTTTTCTTCTTGTCCCCACGGTTCCTTCCATCCAAACGCGTGCAGGTTAGTTGGATTGGAAATTTTAATATAACGCAATGCTAAAATACCCTCGGCCGTATGAGCATATGTTATTTACATTCATTATTAAGATCCTGTTGTCTTATTCACAGTTTGTACATGTTTAATCAAGCCCCTTTGTTTGTCACATGATATTTTCACAAGGACCACGATGGAAATAAGTGTTTTTGCTTTATTGTGTTATTTGTGTATCATTGACATATTCACCTCTGTATGTTTATAATATATTGATGTTGGAGAATAAACTCAATCAGTCAAACATAAACAATATCTTATTTAGTGTTTAATGGTGTCTGCAGGAGAGCGTGCATGCGCACATGCATGAGCTTTTAAAAAGAGTGAAAGTTACCTTTTGACCGTGTGTGATGCGCGTGCTCGCTGATGTCTGCAAGATGTCTCGTAAATCACTCCAGAGGTGTTATCAGCTTACATAAACAGCGTTTTCAGTTTTAAAAGTGTTTATTTCTCAATAGGTTTTACATAAATATGAGAAACGTTCGATTTACACAGAAATGCTGCAGTTTAGAAGCGGATTCCGCAGTATTGGATTAGCCGCCAGAGAGACCAGCCAGTGATGTCACGGTGCCTCTCTACTCTGACTGGCTGTCACCGTGCCCTTCTCAGAATCCCGACCGCCCCAACCTCACCCCACCCCAGAAAAAAACGGATTTGCATGAGTCATGCTGTCTGCCAAATGAGCACAAAAATTGGAAACAGAATGTGACCTTTTGACCTCTTAAAATAGGTCAAGGTTAGCCATCTTTGAACTTGTTCAAGTTCTGTGTCCCAAGAATGTTCCCTGTGAATTTGAAAACCCTGGCAGTAATAAGATGGATACAGACGGACAGACAGATGGACGGACGGATGCAAGACCTTCACAATACCCGATGGCCACATTTTGGCCTCAGTTAAAAATTGCCGGTAGGTGTGCGTGTGGATGTGAATGTGTTTGTCTATATGTGGCTCTGTGACACACTGTCCAGGTTGTACCCGCCTCATGCACTATGGCTGCTGGGATAGACTCCACCCCCCCTGTGACCCTTAATGGAAGCAAGCAGGTATAGAAAATGGATGGTTGGATATTCTGATCCAGTTCTCAGTTTTCTCAGTTTCACTGACCCACTAAAACAGGCATGAAGATGCTCACTGGGCTGCATGTGAAGAGAAATGACAAAGCTGATACTGCCATCATGTGGCACAGGACAGTAATGTGAGGCTAAAACAGAGAGGCTAAAATACTTCCAAATTAAGACAACATTAATAATGCAGAAATCACTTCCGAATAAAAAACAAACAAAAAAAACAAATAACAAAAAACTTGCCCCATTCAACAACTGGTATTTGCATCACAAAGAAGAAGAAGAAGAAGAAGAAAACTCAAATTGAGAAAACACTTAAAACCACAGAGGAAAACAATAGATGAAGAGTGAGATTGCTGAAAGGCCTCTAAATTTTGAGTTTAATTAACCAGACAGCTAAATTATATTAGATTAGATCAGATAGAACTTTAATAATCCCTTGGGGAGACTCCGTCAGGGAAATTGAGGTTCCAGCAGCTTTGTATAGCAGCACACAGGGTAAAAAGCACACAGCGTATCAAATGTGAAAGTAAAAAAGAAAAACAGTTTGCAAATATAAATAGACATACACAATATAAATACCAGACTTGCTGATCAATACTGGTTTACTGGCTACAACTGCTCCTCTCCTTCCTGTCTTCTGTCTTCCTGTTACTCCTCCTCCCCCTGAGTGAGGAGTTGTACAGTCTGATGGCCTGAGGGACAAAGGAGGTTTTCAGTCTGAATGAACACAACATTACAAAACATCTGCGATCATGGATGGAAGAAGTAGGAATATCTCCAGCCCATATAATTCACTGGTTTGTCAGCTTCATAGGTCATTGTTGATCTCATTTGCAAACTTAAAAATTACTTACTTAATATTTGTGACGAGTTGACCAACATAATGTGAGCTGTTTTCAGTAATGACTAGAAAATATACACACACCCTACATGTAACTGTATGACAGGCACTGAAGTGTTTCTGAGATACAGTAGTCGTATTATTTATTTATTCGCCTTTATTTAACCAGGTTAGTCTCATTGAGATTTAAAATCTCTTTTGCAAGAGAGACCTGGCCAAGAGGGCAGCAGCATATAAGTTACAACAGATAAAACAAAACAAAACAGATAAAACAAATTCAAAATTCAAAACATTATACTCTCACATAAACATTTACACACAACATGATTAATTGCATGATTTCACAAGGTTTTTGAACTCATTCAGCGTCACAAGGGCTTGAAGCTGAAGTTCAGATTGTAATTTGTTCCAGGTGTTTGGTGCTGAAAACCTAAAACTTTTCTTGCCCATTTCAGTTCGTACATTGGGGACAACAAATTGTAGGACATCCATAGAACGGAGATTGTAGCTTCCCTGCTTTCTTATTAAAAGACTTGACAAATATGATGGGAGAATACCAAGAATGGTTTTATAGATGAAGATATACCAGTGAATGAGGCGTCGGGCAGATATGAGGTCCAGTTTACTTTGGAGTAAAGATCACAATGGTGGGTAAGTGGACGACAGTTGGCAATAAATCTTAGTGCCCCATGGTACCCACTATCAAGCCTCTAGAGGCAGTGAGTAGAAGCATTCATGTACAACACATCTCCATAATCAATTACAGGCAAGAAGGTTGATTCCACCAATTTCCTTTTTGTGCTAAAATAAAAACAGCACTTATTTCTGTAATAAAATCATAACAGAAGTTTCAGTTTTTTAGTAAGATAAAGAATGTGGTCCTTAAAAGACAATTGATCATCAATTAAAAATCCTAAATATTTAAAACCAGACACCAACTCAATTTGTTGACCTTTTCTTGTTAAAATTCTTTCAGATAATGAGGCTCTCATGTTAGCTGAATTAGTAAAAAACATACATTTGTTTTGTCTGCATTTAAAATAAGTTGGAGATGACAAAGCTGTTCCTGCACATTGTAAATACTGAAAGGCTTAGCAGGAGTGGGTGCTACACAGTATATGACAGTGTCATCAGCATAAAAATGAAACACTGAGTTTGGAATATTCTGTCTAGATCGTTTATGTAAAGTGTGAATAATAACGGGCCTAGTACAGAGCCTTGAGGCACCCCTCTTACTTGTAATACATCTGAAGATAGACCCTCTACATGAACAGCCTGGGTTCTGCTTGTGAGATAGTTTGCAAACCATCCAACTGCCTGTTGAGAAAAACCATGGCTGAGTATGTTGTGGACTGACTCATATCTGCGTATACCATATTTTTCATCATTTTGTCAATTGTGTGGGCTGACTACATACTCTAGAAACATTGGTAGCATTGTTACCCGAGGCCAAAATATGGTCATCGTGTATTGTGAAGAGTTTGTGTCTGCCCGTCCCCCTGTCTGTGCTCAGTATAAGTCCAGGCTTATTACTGCCAGGGTCTTTAATTTCACAGGGACCATTCTTGGGACACAGACCTTGGACAAGTTCAAAGATGGCTAACCTTGACCTATTTTAAGAGATCAAAAGTGTTATGTGTCGGACGCAGCCCGGAGAACCGACCAGCGTTTGAAGGACCCAGTATGAAATAAGCAGAGCACGGTACAAAGGATAACTAAATTTAATTACATAACAGTGATGTGGAAAATATAACAAAAGAGTGCGCGGTCTGGCGTGGTGGTGAAACAGTGTGCTCCCAGCAGCACTAACGGTCCGGAGCCAGAAACTGTTGGACCCAAGGACCCCGCCGACAACCCCCAGGTGGCCGCGACAAACCGAGTCTGTGAAAGAAGAAATCATCATGTGAGTCCACACTCCACACACAGAGAGACCGCTCAAAGGTGTACATACACAGCAAACACTTCCGGGCTTAATCACTAATCGCTTCCTCCCTGCAGGCATGGAACACCCCTGTTCACATAACTCAACTGCAGTGGAAGCTGATTAAACGACTAACATAACAGCTCAATATAATAAGGTGTGAGGGACACCACATTTACTGGCTGTAATAATGTTAGTCACAAAACCTAACGTACCTCAGGAAGTGTGCTGATGAGCGTGAGACCTCACCCCCCTCCCTCTTTCACAGACCATGCATCAAACCTGGACGTTCTCTGCATCCACTGATGATGAGATGGCTCTCGAGACGACGATCTCACCCGTCTGGTCACAAGGTCGAGTCTCTGGCAAATACACACTGTGTACTCCAGATTTAAATGCCACCATGTTCCAATCCGTGTAGATGCACCACAGCTGTGAGTCCTGACGAGCCGCACCTGATAGCCTCAGGTGATCAGGGTGAGGTCCTGGTAACTCAGCCACACAGCCACTCAGTCCCAAATGCGCACCACCTGGAAGGAAAACCAAAGACAGAAACAAAAGACAAACAAAAGCCAGCCAGGCACGCCAGCCACAACAAAAAGGTCACATTCTGTTTTCTGTTTTTATATTCATACAGTCCTGGGTATTTTAGCATTGCGTTATTTTATTTGTTATGTATGGCTCGATGTTTCATATACACCAATAATACCTTGCAAAATACTGCTCAGTCATGAATTACATCAATGTCTTCAAAGTTATGTAGCAAAAACTGCCACATGATTTTTCCACAAAATCAAGGCCCTTCAACTAAGGTAGTTATGTCCATTTAGCTCTTGGGTTAATTAAAACTGAAATTCTGGGCCTGCCTCTACTCATGTAATATAACCCATAGCACACGCAACAGTCTCATTAGATAAAGTGTCTCTTGAGTACAACTAACAACACAAAAAACGGTTGCTGCTGAGAGGACGTTCTTGGACAGTCCACTCTATGATCTCAATACTGTATTTTCTCTGGGCTATACTGCATATGTGGTTTGACAAAGGTAAATTTATTACTTTTTTAATGATTTTACTCTTAAGATAGCTATATGTTTGTCTTTGGCTGTTTATACATGATACACTGACTCTGTTTTCATTGTGTTGCAGATATTTGCATCTGTTTTTTTGTGCATGTTGCATGAATTTGCAGGAACTTATCAAACTAAATTGTTGCATGTGCTGCAGGTTACATTGTTTTTATTCTCTATGTTTGCAAGACATTTCTATGCACCTGCCTGTTATAGAACTGATTGAGGATTGTTCGTGCTTTTTGCATCGGCTTGTGTTGTCTTAATTTAGACGTGTTGTGGCCTCTTTGACCACTGTCCTTCAGATGACACTGAAATATGTGTATTTTTTTAAGAGATTATTGGGCTCCAGATGAGGTGTGTCAGAGATTTAAGAGTTGTTGTTTTACTGTCTGACCCCTTCCCCACACTCCCACCATCCCTGTGCTCACCCTCACAGCAAACATAACTTATCCCCCAACGACAAGAAGTTTGAAAGTCGTGTCTGGTCGTGTGACATGCTGTTATCCTTTTTATAAGTCCCACAGGCTGACAAACAAGACGGTAATTGTCATCAACCTGGTAGAAGTAATAAATAGCATCCAAAGTTGTGATTAGCTAGCCACACCACTTACATTCATAATATTCTTCCTGACTGAAGTATAAAATGTTTTTAAAACACATCAACAATAGTTTGCAATCAGCTCTTGGACTGTTCTGTAAAAATTGCTTGTTGTAGCTAATTGTATTTTTTTATTCACTTATGTATTTATTTGTAATCTGGTAGGCAGCTGTGCTAGCTAATTAGCTAATGTAGCCAAGTCACATATAGCGGCTCTCCATGAGATGAGAGCTGCTGGTAGCGGCTGTTATTAACTAGCTTTCACACGTAATCTGATTTTCTAAAATTCAACCTAACAAAATATAAACTGTTACAAAAACAGACTGAAATTTGCATTAAAAAAAAAAATCTATGAATGTATCTGACCAAATACAATAACAGTACATAATGATGTTGACCTTATTAGTTTGTGGTGAGCATTGATACCCGAGATCATTCCTAAATGTAAATTATGCTACAGACATAGTGAGGGAGCACCAGCGTTGATTGTTTTGGCCATGTGGGGTGTTTCTCTAGGTGTAATCCAGCGTGTAGGTGCCTGAGTCTTGAGGACCCCAGTAGCTGGAGAAGTCCAAGGGGACGTCCATGTTTCACCTGTTTGAGGCAGATAGATGGTTATTTTAGAAAAGTGGGCATGGACCGGCTGTCTCCTTAGGTGGTTGTCATGGTACCCAAGGCAGGTTCATGGTGTCGTGGATGCGGCGAAATTCAGCACCAGTGCATGCTCCCAGTCTGGACTTGAATGGCACCTGCTGGATGTTTAGTGAATGCCAGATGTACGGAAAATTATAAACACTATAAATACTGTACTTAATACATCCAGTTTGTCTGGCACCTGCTGAATCAATGATCACGTTGTGTACTCATCAGTGCGCTACGACCATGACCACACACTTCAGTGTCAATCTAGCGGCATAAGCTTGCAACTGCAGGGGAGAAACATGATGCCAAGTGCGTGGATGAATATGTTCAAAATATTCAAAAGAACATGAAAGTAAAACCAGAATTAAAGAAAAAACAATGTGCAGCTGGCAATGGTGCAAAACCTTTCATCAGTACTGCAAATTACTGATGGCTAACTTGAAACACTGCTTTAAAACATTCCGAAACCTTTGGAACACTCATGTTTCAATCATTGTTCCAGAATCTGCATGCAAAGGAAGATATCGCGTGCTGTGCTGCCAGCCCGTAAACACCGACATCTGCTGGATGGATTTTCTATTTAAAGGCTACAGTTAAGGCAGAGTCTATTTGCCCTATTGAGGTTTCAGTCAAGGTCGCAATTTAGAACTAGAAATTGGGGGGGACAAAGTGCGAGGCCCGCAGGGCTGAAGTCCATAGGCTGGGGGTCTGGGGGCCGCTTTAGGCCCCCAGAAGCCAACGGTTTCTAAATAAGCTCAGATGCATTCTGAACATCCAGGATAGTAATTTTAATGTTTTCAGAAGACCATAAAGTGGACAGCATTTGACTTATGCAATTTCAAACTGTGGATATAAGTACTTTATTCTGAGAATAGCCAACATTGATTTTATTAACATTCTGGTGTAAATAAGGCATCACCACATGTGTACAACTCAAAAAGAATGATAGGTTGAGTTTTCATTAAAAAACAACTGCAATGTGGTAAAACGTATTCATAAATATGAAAGAACAGGCTCTTAATAATTATTAACTATTGCATACTGTATTTTTTTTCTCAAGATTTGTTTTTGCATAAGTTTGAAAAACAACAGATCATACGTTTAGGATAAATTACTTATCATGAATTTAATTTTCGAAGTGGCACTAATGACAACACTCATACTGAACATAATTTCGCTTGCATAGACTGATTTTGGAGATCAAGCAATAATTGCAGATGGGCTTTCTGAGGTCCCAGATAGATTTTCTGATTTCCTTTTCTAACTTTCAGAATTTAGTAAACTAGCATATGGTCCATTGATACTTATGTGTAGACACTAGTCCCTAGAGGCAACTATTTTTGGTTTCAAATCTGGGCAAATGCAGTCCCAGAAAATTCCGAATGTGACAAACAAGAAACAGGTGTTGTAAACAAGTCAATGCTGCTAAAAAAAAAACTTGCAGAAACAAAGATACTATTCTAACATGGTTTGCACATAAGACTGGCATAGCATGTTTCAAGTACACACATATATGTTAGAAGGTGGGGGGGGGGGACATACCATATTCTGTCCCCCCCTGGTTGAAAAGGTGGGGGGACATGTCCCCCCCATCCCCCACCAAATTGCGCCCTTGGTTTCAATTCCCGCAAAATCTCGCAAAACTTCAGCGAGGTCGCCGCTCTGGAAGATGTCAGTAACACTGAGCCGCTCTGATCAGGCTGCACTTTAACCACTGCACACGGACAACAGCATTAACATCGCAACATTGTATATTTGTTGTTTGGGCCGCTGAAGAGGAGGTACTGCTGGCCCACCATCAGAGGGCGCCCTGCCTGGAGTGCGGGCTTCAGGCAC
This sequence comes from Thalassophryne amazonica, assembly GCF_902500255.1. NCBI lineage: Eukaryota > Metazoa > Chordata > Actinopteri > Batrachoidiformes > Batrachoididae > Thalassophryne > Thalassophryne amazonica. The sequence goes on from NC_047104.1 coordinate 86,370,328, forward strand.
GAGAGGGCGCTGCCGCCTCACAGGACAGCCGGGAGTGACAGCTGTCACTCATTAACTCCTGACAGCTGTCACCTATCACCAACTCATCAACCACTCCATAAAAGCCGGACGACATCTCCACCCCGCTGCCGAGATATCGTTTGCCTTCGAGGTATTTTCTCAGCCGTATTCAGTTAAGTAATAGGTGCTACTGTTAATTCTTACTGTGTTCCTGTTTCGGAGGTGGAGGTGTTTTACCCACCATTGAGGAACTGTTGCTGATTGTATTGCTGGGTGTACACACACCCACACCTAACTGTTTCTGCTTCCTGCCAGCAGTACCAGATCTGACAGCCGGAGACGGTGGCCACCTGGGGACTCGGAACTTGGCGGCTCCAGTATTCTCCGGGTTCGGTGGCAGTGGAAATCTTGTGGGATCCAACTCTTCTCTGGACGGATGTCTTCTATCCTCGAGCCTGCCCACACGTCACCTTAGTACATTTGACTCTGTCCAAATTCTGTATTTGTCTATATTTCGTTGTGCATGCTTCACAACAGTAAAGTGTTGTATTTTTGGCTCATCTATTGTCCGTTCATTTACGCCCCCTGTTGTGGGTCCATGTCATTACACTTTCACAACAATATTGTGCCTAAGCTCTTGTGAATATATTTTCTAGGTTTTTAGATGTTGTCATTGTGTTTGTTTTATGTTAACATGTGAGAAGCTCAGGTCGTTTCTCCATTATTTTCAATGTGTTCATGTCATTCTGGGAGAAAGTGAAGTTTACTCTTTAACATCCTGCTTATTGTCCTTTACAACTCTGTTTGTCCAGTTTGTTCCAGAGTAATATATATAAGATGTCTGAAATTCAGTTCGCATTTATGAAGTTTCACGCAGGTTAAATGTAGCAGACATGGATAACACTATGTAACAAATTTTTATTTTTGTTTTGTTCCTGGGTACACAGTGTGTTTTCCTAACCTGTTATGCATGAAATAAATAGAAAATAGCTGTTATTCCACAGAAACTTTGCTTCTGTGATCAGGACAATGATATTTTGAAATTTGTCTGTTTTCAAGAATATTCTCGATTCGCCTTCACTACTACTGAGTAGTCTTCTAGAATATTCTTTAACTGCTAGAACTGTCCAGAATTTTTCTAGAAGTTTCCAGAATTATTTAGAAATTTCAAGAAACTTTTAGAACTTTCTAGAAGGTAAAAAAAAAAAACAAAAAAAAAAATCAAAGTTTGTGCTGAATGTAGTCATTTTTCCATAGACTTTAGACATAAGCAGTTGAAATATAACACTTAGAAGACAGGAACAAAAATTGTGTTACATAGTGTTATTTAGAATATTTGTTTGAACAAGTTTTCAGGGTCTCATAAAGCATAAAAAAAAAACCTGGTCTTCTTAGGAGAGACGGCATCCATCCCACTTTGGATGGAGCAGCTCTCATTTCTAGAAATCTGGCCAATTTTCTTAAATCCTCCAAACCGTGACTATCCAGGGTTGGGACCAGGAAGCAGAGTTGTAGTCTTACACACCTCTCTGCAGCTTCTCTCCCCCTGCCATCCCCTCATTACCCCATCCCCGTAGAGACGGTGCCTGCTCCCAGACCACCAATAACCAGCAAAAATCTATTTAAGCATAAAAATTCAAAAAGAAAAAATAATATAGCACCTTCAACTGCACCACAGACTAAAACAGTTAAATGTGGTCTATTAAACATTAGGTCTCTCTCTTCTAAGTCCCTGTTGGTAAATGATATAATAATTGATCAACATATTGATTTATTCTGCCTAACAGAAACCTGGTTACAGCATGATGAATATGTTAGTTTAAATGAGTCAACACCCCCGAGTCACACTAACTGCCAGAATGCTCGTAGCACGGGCCGAGGCGGAGGATTAGCAACAATCTTCCATTCCAGCTTATTAATTAATCAAAAACCCAGACAGAGCTTTAATTCATTTGAAAGCTTGACTCTTAGTCTTGTCCATCCAAATTGGAAGTCCCAAAAACCAGTTTTATTTGTTATTATCTATCGTCCACCTGGTCGTTACTGTGAGTTTCTCTGTGAATTTTCAGACCTTTTGTCTGACTTAGTGCTTAGCTTAGATAAGATAATTATAGTGGGCGATTTTAACATCCACACAGATGCTGAGAATGACAGCCTCAACACTGGATTTAATCTATTATTAGACTCAATTGGCTTTGCTCCAAATTTAAATGAGTCCACCCACCACTTTAATCATATCGTAGATCTTGTTCTGACTTATGGTATGGAAATTGAAGACTTAACAGTATTCCCTGAAAACTCCCTTCTGTCTGATCATTTCTTAATAACATTTACATTTACTCTGATGGACTACCCAGCAGTGGGGAATAAGTTTCATTACACTAGAAGTCTTTCAGAAAGCGCTGTAACTAGGTTTAAGGATATGATTCCTTCTTTATGTTCTCTAATGCCATATACCAACACAGTGCAGAGTAGCTACCTAAACTCTGTAAGTGAGATAGAGTATCTCGTCAATAGTTTTACATCCTCATTGAAGACAACTTTGGATGCTGTAGCTCCTCTGAAAAAGAGAGCCTTAAATCAGAAGTGCCTGACTCTGTGGTATAACTCACAAACTCGCAGCTTAAAGCAGATAACCTGTAAGTTGGAGAGGAAATGGCGTCTCACTAATTTAGAAGATCTTCACTTAGCATGGAAAAGAGTCTGTTGCTCTATAAAAAAGCCCTCCGTAAAGCTAGGACATCTTACTACTCATCACTAATTGAAGAAAATAAGAACAACCCCAGGTTTCTTTTCAGCACTGTAGCCAGGCTGACAAAGAGTCAGAGCTCTATTGAGCCGAGTATTCCTTTAACTTTAACTAGTAATGACTTCATGACTTTCTTTGCTAATAAAATTTTAACTATTAGAGAAAAAATTACTCATAACCATCCCAAAGATGTATCGTTATCTTTGGCTGCTTTCAGTGATGCTGGTATTTGGTTAGACTTTTTCTCTCAGATTGTTCTGTCTGAGTTATTTTCATTAGTTACTTCATCCAAACCATCAACATGTCTATTAGACCCCATTCCTACCAGGCTGCTCAAGGAAGCCCTACCATTATTTAATGCTTGGATCTTAAATATGATCAATCTATCTTTATTAGTTGGCTATGTACCACAGGCTTTTAAGGTGGCAGTAATTAAACCATTACTTAAAAAGCCATCACTTGACCCAGCTATCTTAGCTAATTATAGGCCAATCTCCAACCTTCCTTTTCTCTCAAAAATTCTTGAAAGGGTAGTTGTAAAACAGCTAACTGATCATCTGCAGAGGAATGGTCTATTTGAAGAGTTTCAGTCAGGTTTTAGAATTCATCATAGTACAGAAACAGCATTAGTGAAGGTTACAAATGATCTTCTTATGGCCTCAGACAGTGGACTCATCTCTGTGCTTGTTCTGTTAGACCTCAGTGCTGCTTTTGATACTGTTGACCATAAAATTTTATTACAGAGATTAGAGCATGCCATAGGTATTAAAGGCACTGCGCTGCGGTGGTTTGAATCATATTTATCTAATAGATTACAATTTGTTCATGTAAATGGGGAATCTTCTTCACAGACTAAGGTTAATTATGGAGTTCCACAGGGTTCTGTGCTAGGACCAATTTTATTCACTTTATACATGCTTCCCTTAGGCAGTATTATTAGACGGCATTGCTTAAATTTTCATTGTTACGCAGATGATACCCAGCTTTATCTATCCATGAAGCCAGAGGACACACACCAATTAGCTAAACTGCAGGATTGTCTTACAGACATAAAGACATGGATGACCTCTAATTTCCTGCTTTTAAACTCAGATAAAACTGAAGTTATTGTACTTGGCCCCACAAATCTTAGAAACATGGTGTCTAACCACATCCTTACTCTGGATGGCATTACCCTGACCTCTAGTAATACTGTGAGAAATCTTGGAGTCATTTTTGATCAGGATATGTCATTCAAAGCGCATATTAAACAAATATGTAGGACTGCTTTTTTGCATTTACGCAATATCTCTAAAATTGGAAAGGTCTTGTCTCAGAGTGATGCTGAAAAACTAATTCATGCATTTATTTCCTCTAGGCTGGACTATTGTAATTCATTATTATCAGGTTGTCCTAAAAGTTCCCTGAAAAGCCTTCAGTTAATACAAAATGCTGCAGCTAGAGTACTAACGGGGACTAGAAGGAGAGAGCATATCTCACCCATATTGTCCTCTCTTCATTGGCTTCCTGTTAATTCTAGAATAGAATTTAAAATTCTTCTTCTTACTTATAAGGTTTTGAATAATCAGGTCCCATCTTATCTTAGGGACCTCATAGTACCATATCACCCCAATAGAGCGCTTCGCTCTCAGACTGCAGGCTTACTTGTAGTTCCTAGGGTTTGTAAGAGTAGAATGGGAGGCAGAGCCTTCAGTTTTCAGGCTCCTCTCCTGTGGAACCAGCTCCCAATTCGGATCAGGGAGACAGACACCCTCTCTACTTTTAAGATTAGGCTTAAAACTTTCCTTTTTGCTAAAGCTTATAGTTAGGGCTGGATCAGGTGACCCTGAACCATCCCTTAGTTATGCTGCTATAGACTTAGACTGCTGGGGGGTTCCCATGATGCACTGAGTGTTTCTTTCTCTTTTTGCTCTGTATGCACCACTCTGCATTTAATCATTAGTGATTGATCTCTGCTCCCCTCCACAGCATGTCTTTTTCCTGGTTCTCTCTCTCAGCCCCAACCAGTCCCAGCAGAAGACTGCCCCTCCCTGAGCCTGGTTCTGCAGGAGGTTTCTTCCTGTTAAATGGGAGTTTTTCCTTCCCACTGTCGCCAAGTGCTTGCTCACAGGGGGTTGTTTTGACCGTTGGGGTTTTTACGTAATTATTGTATGGCCTTGCCTTACAATATAAAGCGCCTTGGGGCAACTGTTTGTTGTGATTTGGCGCTATATAAATAAAATTGATTGATTGATTGATTGATAGTGAATCTCTGGCGCGCAAGGATTATGGGATAGCTCAATAGGACAAATACATGCACAAACACATAGTTTGCTCAGTGTGCATGCATGTGGGTGTGGTTTCTTTCTTTCTTTCTTTCTTTCTTTCTTTAACTACTTGACCAAGGTGCTTAGGCCAGTTTCTCCCAAATTTGCTGTGTGCTATGTAGTCAATGGTGGGCACAGTTAACCAAAACGTTAGCTTTGATGACCATTAAACTGCTAACTGAAAAGTTAGCTTTTATAACAATAAACCACTAAAACATTTAGTGGAAGTTACCGCTAACTTTTAGTAGTGACTTGGTCATGGCCACATCAGATTACACTGTCGTCTGCTGATAAGCCAGTTTCAAGTTTAAGCGCCGCAGGGGCTGCTGGGCATTCCCAGGATCACAAACACAAAAAGAACTCACGAAAAATAAATAAAAAATAAAACCCCAAACACTGTCATCATCTTTATCAAAAGCAGTAAATTGCAGTATTACAAGTCACAGTTTAGCTCTAAATTATATATTTATAAACTGTTTATAGAGCTACGGCCCCCCCGCATTGCATTCACAAACACAAAACAAATGCACGAAAAATAGATAAATAAAAATACAGACTTTTGAGCTGCTTACATCCTGTTTTTTTCCACAGTGTATCTTCTTTTGGCTCTATGTTTCAACCATGGAAATATAGACCTGGAATGGACTTCACGTGACTAGCGGTGTGCCGCATGGCGGCCATTACTAAGGGTGGAGAGAGTGCCTTGAGCCAGTTAAGGCACCTGTTAAGCAGAAGTGAAATGAGGGGAAAAAAGGCAGTCAGTGCTTCACCATCAACTGCACCAACTACAAAAACAAATTCTCCAATACTAAAATGAACTGTACAAGAGCCTTAATGTAATTATGTAAAACAAATGTCTATTTTAAAGTCATTATGTCGCAATTTAATATCAATATACTGAGACTATAACTCAACACCATAAGTTCTTTTCATTAAGCTGCGTTCACATGCGTACAAATACAGAAACAAAAATGTTTAAATAAGAGTATATATATACTTGCAGTGTTCTTTAATATGATATGTACATGGTGGGCACAGGCGGCATTTAAATTTTAGCCGTGTGGTTGGAGGAGATGGAGGAGGTACTTTTTACCCTGACTGAGGGTCAAAAGTCATAAATTCTGAATGGCTTTATATCTACTTGTAATAAAATGTTAGTAAAAATCATATATACAAGGTCTGTCAATAAAGTATAGGTCCTTTTTATTTTTTTCAAAAACTATATGGATTTCATTCATATGTTTTTACGTCAGACATGCTTGAACCCTCGTGCGCATGCGTGAGTTTTTCCACGCCTGTCGGTGACGTCATTCGCCTGTGAGCACTCCTTGTGGGAGGAGTCGTCCAGCCCCTCGTCGGAATTCCTTTGTCTGAGAAGTTGCTGAGAGACAGGCACTTTGTTTGATCAAAATTTTTTCTAAACCTGTGAGACACATCGAAGTGGACACGGTTTGAAAAATTAAGCTGGTTTTCAATGAAAATTTTAACGGCTGATGAGAGATTTTGAGGTGATACTGTCGCTTTAAGGACTTCCCACGGAGCGAGACGTCGTGCAGCGCTCTCAGGCGCCATCGTCAGCCTGTTTCAAGCTGAAAACCTCCACATTTCAGGCTGTATTGATCTAGGACGTCGTGAGAGAACAGAGAAGTTTCAGAAGAAGTCGGTTTCAGCATTTTATCCGAATATTCCACTGTTAAAGGAGATTTTTTTTTAATGAAAGACGTGCGGACGGATTGCAGCGTCGGCTCGCAGCCGCCGCGACGCTCCGCCACAGGAAAAACACCTCTGTTGGAAGCCTTAAGGACAAGTTGGAACATGTCCAGCTGTTAAACAATTTCTCATATACTCACTCCACTGAAAGCCATCAAAAGCCGCCTGGATTTTACAAATGGTTATCAACACGGAGGTGTTTTTCCTGTGCCGCCGCACCGCGCCGGCTGCGTCCCGACGCGCGGACCCGTCCGCACGTCTTTCATTAAAAAATCTCCTTTAACAGTGGAATATCCGGATAAAATGCTGAAACCGACTTCTTCTGAAACTTCTCTGTTCTCTCACGACGTCCTGGATCAATAGAGCCTGAAATGTGGAGGTTTTTCAGCTTGAAACAGGCTGACGACGGCACCTGGGACCGCTGCATGACGTCTCGCTCCGTGGGAAGTCCTTAAAGCAACATTATCACCTCAAAATCTCTCATCAGCCATTAAAATTTTCACTGAAAACCAGCTTAATTTTTCGAACCGTGTCCACTTTTATGTGTCTCACAGGTTTAGAAAAAATTTTGATCAAACAAAGCGCCAGTCTCTCAGCAACTTCTCAGACAAAGGAATTCCGACGAGGGGCTGGACGACTCCTCCCACAAGGAGTGCTCACAGGCGAATGACGTCACCGACAGAAGTGGAAAAACGTACGCATGCGCACGAGGGTTCAAGCATGTCTGACGTAAAAACATATGAATGAAATCCATATAGTTTTTGAAAAAAAATACAAAGGACCTATACTTTATTGACAGCCCTTGTATGTTGTTGTCATTAAAAGACTAGCAATAACATTACAGTGGAAAAAGCAGAAAGGTTAATGAGCACAATGGCAAGGCATACTTCAGATTAATATATTAATACATAAGGATTTTTTTATCCAGGCATGTATGGGTTCATTAGAGCTTTTAATCAGCTTGAATACAACTTACAAGGCCTCATTTATAAAAATACATCAAGAATTATGATGACAGGAAAAAACCATCACAGTAAATGAACAGAATGGCATATTTTCCCCAAACTTCCACACTTTACATAAAACATTTTTTTCGACCCAGACATGTATGGGTTCATTAGAAAGAGCAATTAAAGGGATTTAAAACAAGCCTACATTTATTAAAATCTGTTAAGAAATAGCGACGCTAGTGCAAAAAAGCGGTCAGTTTATTATTGATGATCGGCACATTGCCACCCTTAGTAATGGCGCCTTCCTGTCCTGAGCGACGCTAATAGATTGAGGCGCGCACGTCCAATCCAGGTCTATATTTCCATGGTTGCAACAACAGCAGTGCTTGTGTGCTTTGACCTGTGAACCGGAAGTGTTAAGATAGCTCTCTGCATTCATAAACAGGAACTCACACGTATGATTTTAGGGTTTGCAAACGTTTATGACCGTTAAATTTACTCACTTTACCAACAAAACAACAACAAAAAAGTTAACCGAAATAAATGTAGCAGGAGATAATTGGTCCGCTGATGATTTTCAAAGTTAGCTGAAAAGCTAATCCACTAACTAAAATGTCAACTTTGCTAATTAATGGTTAGCGGGTTAGCGGAACTATACCCACCACTGTATGTAGGTTGACCCCAAAACTACCCTTAAGGGATCTGCTTTGGCAAAAGTCGAGGTCAGTAGAGTCAAAGATCAAAATTATGATTTGTGTCACCCCATGTTCACCAAACTTTGTACAACTATTTAGGTGGTTTCTGGAATCGTCCAGGTGACATCAAATTTACCAAAGGTCAAAGTCACTGGAGTCAAAGGTCAAAATTTAAGTTTTGTACTCTAATTTACACTAAACACAGCACACGTATGGGTGTGGAATCCAGACTTGCTCAGGTGAAGTCAAATTTGCACAAGGTCTGTCATTGGAGTGAAGGTCATGTCTGCCTCTTTGTCTGTTGGCCTACTCCTCCCAGATCCTTTGACTGATTCCTCCCAAACTTGGCATGTCAGTGATGGTTGTCACCAAATTGGCAAAGGTCAAAGTCAAGAATTTAGATTTTTAACCTATTTTGACTAAATGTGGCACATACTTAGGCTGGTTACAGAACTGTACTGGCAAGGGGTCAATCATTTGGGTGAAGGTTAAGGTAACTGGGGTCAGATATCAGACTGCTGTCACCCTTAAGCCCCTGTCACACATAGCAAGAATGTTCAGGAACTATGCCCGACACGGCAAACATTGCCATTATCCGACGCAGTCAGGAGGAAAAGAGGCGTGGTCAGCCGTGTCAGAACGCATCCATATCGCCTCGTCCACACCTGCACGATGGCATCCAAAGTGCATGTAGACAACAGGCAAATGACACAACTGTTACACGGCCATAAAAGCTGCTGCAGACTGCCCAATGTCCAAATGTCTGCATAGCAAACACAGGACTGGAGCGCTGTGTTCCTCATGCACACGTGCGTGCGAGTGCGCAGTGTGTGTATGTGCATGGCGCATGTGTGCAGAGCACACATGCATGGGGCTGCAGTTATCAGTCAGCCGTGTGTCTGTGTGTGTTTGGGTGAGAGGAATTTAACCACAGGCTGCGGTTTCAGCTCCATGTCCACGCCCGCTCTGTGAAACACTCCTGGATCGCTGTTGGAGGTGAGATTCATGTTTATTAATGCTGTTACAGCCTAGCACAACAGTTCCATGTCATATCTCCTACAGAGTTAGAAGTTGATCATTTATTACAGCATGAGAGCCATTCAGCTTCAAGACCGACGTGTGCAATGACGCGTTACTGCGCACCACAGATAGGCGCAGCTGCCCGTGTTATATACAGTTGTGATGGAGACAATATTACGTCGCCCATGAGAAGGAATGGACAAATATCTGTACTGTAAGGTCTATTGTGGATATAACAGCCTGTTCAGATTTGCGGCGGCGTGCGCACAGTAGCGCGCGGTGCTTTTGGTTTGATAGCCACTGTTCACATTCACTGTACATGATGATAATTCATAATTATTATCATGATCAAGTGTGCCACATACATTTCAACAGTTCTGTTGCGCTCTGGTGGGGTGGACATTATTATAAGTGCCACGTGCAGGTCATACCGGCAGGCTTTACCATGCAAGATCCATCTCGAGGTTCCCTTGTATGCGCTCAAATTGTTTCGGATCCCATTTTGCCGCCATCGGAATATGTAAATAGCGGTCAGATGGTCCTCAGACTGCACATGGACTGCAGTCGGATAGGTGTCCCATCTCAATGCCACCCGGAGGGTTTTGAACATGTACATCACACTCAGGGTTGCCGGTCGTTTTTGACCAACTGTGTGGACTTCCGCAGATGGCTGTCAGAACATTTTGGAACTGAAATCACACACTTTTCAGATGTGCACCGATTCGTCATTCTGACGCCGTTGTGCATGATTCTGGCTATGTGTGACGGGGGTATTAGTGTCTAGATGCCCATTTGTACTATAACCAGGTTGGTTTGGTTTGTTTTTTTTAATTTGACGTATGAAATGGGTTTTACATTTTAATACATGTTGATTTTTGAAATTATATGATAAATTGGTGACAAGACTCGTGGATGCTGTATCCAAATTGTGAATTTACAGCATATTTGTTCAGGGTTGTTGGATCGGATCGGAGGAGTCTATGAACATTCTTAGTAATTTTCCATTTATTCGTGTAAATACTGTCTTGTTTTGGTCTCATTTTGATGGAAAATGCACTTTTCTAAGATACTACTCAACCATAAAAAATGGATCAAAAGAACACAAATGTACAAATAATGGTAAATTACACAAAGTACCACAAATTTTAAAAACACTCCAAATTTAGAAGTACACTCCCTGGCCACTTTATTGGGTACACCTGTTCAATTGCTTGGAAACACAAATAGCTAATTAGTCAATCACATGGCAACAACTCAATGCATTTAGGCACCTAGATGTGATGAAGACAACTTGCTGAAGTTCAAACCAAGCATCATAATAGAGAAGAAAGGGGATTTAAGTGACTTTGGACATGGCATGGTTGTTGGTGCCAGACAGGCTGGTCTGAGTATTTCAGAAACTGCTGATCTACTGGGATTTTCACACACAAGCATCTCTAGGGTCCACAGAGAATGGTCCAAAAAAGAGAAAATATTCAGTGAGCAGCAGTTGATGTTGTTGATGTCAGAGGTCAGAGGAGAATGGGCAGATTGCATGATGCTATCATGCCAATATGAACAAACATCTCTGAGGAATGCTTCTAACATTTTGTTACCTCCACGAGCGAAGTTGGACAGAGGTTATGTGATCGCCTGCATTTCTTTGTTTGTTTGTTGAGTAGCTAACAGTCTTACATGGACAGTTCTACATCTATCAAATCAAATCAATTTTATTTATATAGCGCCAAATCACAACAAACAGTTGCCCCAAGGCGCTTTATATTGTAAGGCAAAGCCATACAATAATTACGGAAAAACCCCAATGGTCAAAACGACCCCCTGTGAGCAAGCACTTGGCGACAGTGGGAAGGAAAAACTCCCTTTTAACAGGAAGAAACCTCCAGCAGAACCAGGCTCAGGGAGGGGCAGTCTTCTGCTGGGACTGGTTGGGGCTGAGGAGAGAGAATCAGGAAAAAGACATGCTGTGGAGGGGAGCAGAGATCACTCACTAATGATTAAATGCAGAGTGGTGTATACAGAGCAAAAAGAGAAAGAAACACTCAGTGCATCATGGGAACCCCCCCAGCAGTCTAAGTCTATAGTAGCAGCATAACAAAGGGATGGTTCAGGGTCACTTGATCCAGCCCTAACTATAAGCTTTAGCAAAAAGGAAAGTTTTAAGCCTAATCATAAAAGTAGAGAGGGTGTCTGTCTCCCTAATCCAAATTGGGAGCTGGTTCCAGAGGAGAGGAACCTGAAAGCTGAAGGATCTGCCTCCCATTCTACTCTTAAAAACCCTAGGAACTACAAGTAAGCCTGCCAAGATTTCTCACAGTATTACTAGAGGTCAGGGTAATGCCATCCAGAGTAAGGATCTGGTTAGACACCATGTTTCTAAGATTTGTGGGGCCAAGTACAATAACTTCAGTTTTATCTGAGTTTAAAAGCAGGAAATTAGAGGTCATCCATGTCTTTATGTCTGTAAGACAATCCTGCAGTTTAGCTAATTGGTGTGTGTCCTCTGGCTTCATGGATAGATAAAGCTGGGTATCATCTGCATAACAATGAAAATTTAAGCAATACCGTCTAATAATACTGCCTAAAGAAAGCATGTATAAAGTGAATAAAATTGGTCCTAGCACAGAACCTTGTGGAACTCCATAATTAACCTTAGTCTGTGAAGAAGATTCCCCATTTACATGAACAAATTGTAATGTATTAGATAAATATGATTCAAACCACCACAGCGCAGTGCCTTTAATACCTATGACATACTCTAATCTCTGTAATAAAATTTTATGGTCAACAGTATCAAAAGCAGCACTGAGGTCTAACAGGACAAGCACAGAGATGAGTCCACCGTCTGAGGCCATAAGAAGATCATTTGTAACCTTCACTAATGCTGTTTCTGTACTATGATGAAATCTAAAACCTGACTGAAACTCTTCAAATAGACCATTCCTCTGCAGATGATCAGTTAGCTGTTTTACAACTACCCTTTCAAGAATTTTTGAGAGAAAAGGAAGGTTGGAGATTGGCCTATAATTAGCTAAACTGGGTCAAGTGATGGCTTTTTAAGTAATGGTTTAATTACTGCCACCTGTGGTACATAGCCAACTAATAAAGATATATTGATCATATTTAAGATTGAAGCATTAATTAATGGTAGGGCTTCCTTGAGCAGCCTGGTAGGAATGGGGTCTAATAGACATGTTGATGGTTTGGAGGAAGTAACTAATGAAAATAACTCAGACAGAACAATCGGAGAGAAAGAGTCTAACCAAATACCGGCATCACTGAAAGCAGCCAAAGAGAACAATATGTCTTTGGGATGGTTATGAGTAATTTTTCTCTAATAGTTAAAATTTTATTAGCAAAGAAAGTCATGAAGTCATTACTAGTTAAAGTTAATGGAATACTCAGCTCAATAGAGCTCTGACTTTGTCAGCCTGGCTACAGTGCTGAAAAGAAACCTGGGGTTGTTCTTATTTTCTTCAATTAGTGATGAGTAGAAAGATGTCCTAGCTTTACGGAGGGCTTTTTTATAGAGCAACAGACTCTTTTTCCAGGCTAAGTGAAGATCTTCTAAATTAGTGAGACGCCATTTCCTCTCCAACTTACGGGTTATCTGCTTTAAGCTACGAGTTTGTGAGTTATACCACGGAGTCAGGCACTTCTGATTTAAAGCTCTCTTTTTTAGAGGAGCTACAGCATCCAAAGTTGTCTTCAATGAGGATGTAAAACTATTGACGAGATACTCTATCTCACTTACAGAGTTTAGGTAGCTACTCTGCACTGTGTTGGTATATGGCATTAGAGAACATAAAGAAGGAATCATATCCTTAAACCTAGTTACAGCGCTTTCTGAAAGACTTCTAGTGTAATGAAACTTATTCCCCACTGCTGGGTAGTCCATCAGAGTAAATGTAAATGTTATTAAGAAATGATCAGACAGAAGGGAGTTTTCAGGGAATACTGTTAAGTCTTCTATTTCCATACCATAAGTCAGAACAAGATCTAAGATATGATTAAAGTGGTGGGTGGACTCATTTACTTTTTGAGCAAAGCCAATAGAGTCTAATAATAGATTAAATGCCGTGTTGAGGCTGTCATTCTCAGCATCTGTGTGGATGTTAAAATCGCCTACTATAATTATCTTATCTGAGCTAAGCACTAAGTCAGACAAAAGGTCTGAAAATTCACAGAGAAACTCACAGTAACGACCAGGTGGACGATAGATAATAACATAAAACTGGTTTTTGGGACTTCCAATTTGGATGGACAAGACTAAGAGTCAAGCTTTCAAATGAATTAAAGCTCTGTCTGGGTTTTTGATTAATTAATAAGCTGGAATGGAAGATTGCTGCTAATCCTCCGCCTCGGCCCGTGCTACGAGCATTCTGACAGTTAGTGTGACTCGGGGGTGTTGACTCATTTAAACTAACATATTCATCCTGCTGTAACCAGGTTTCTGTAAGGCAGAATAAATCAATATGTTGATCAATTATTATATCATTTACCAACAGGGACTTAGAAGAGAGAGACCTAATGTTTAATAGACCACATTTAACTGTTTTAGTCTGTGGTGCAGTTGAAGGTGCTATATTATTTTTTCTTTTTGAATTTTTATGCTTAAATAGATTTTTGCTGGTTATTGGTAGTCTGGGAGCAGGCACAGTCTCTACGGGGATGGGGTAATGAGGGGATGGCAGGGGGAGAGAAGCTGCAGAGAGGTGTGTAAGACTACAACTCTGCTTCCTGGTCCCAACCCTGGATAGTCACGGTTTGGAGGATTTAAGAAAATTGGCCAGATTTCTAGAAATGAGAGCTGCTCCATCCAAAGTGGGATGGATGCCGTCTCTCCTAACAAGACCAGGTTTTCCCCAGAAGCTTTGCCAATTATCTATGAAGCCCACCTCATTTTTTGGACACCACTCAGACAGCCAGCAATTCAAGGAGAACATGCGGCTAAACATGTCACTCCCGGTCTGATTGGGGAGGGGCCCAGAGAAAACTACAGAGTCCGACATTGTTTTTGCAAAGTTACACACCGATTTAATGTTAATTTTAGTGACCTCCGATTGGCGTAACCGGGTGTCATTACTGCCGACGTGAATTACAATCTTACCAAATTTACGCTTAGCCTTAGTCAGCAGTTTCAAATTTCCTTCAATGTCGCCTGCTCTGGCCCCCGGAAGACAATTGACTATGGTTGCTGGTGTCGCTAACTTCACATTTCGCAAAACAGAGTCGCCAATAACCAGAGTTTGATCCTCGGCGGGTGTGTCGCCGAGTGGGGAAAAACGGTTAGAGATGTGAACGGGTTGGCGGTGTACACGGGGCTTCTGTTTAGGGCTACGCTTCCTCCTCACAGTCACCCAGTCAGCCTGCTTTCCCGGCTGCTCGGGATCTGCCAGGGGGTAACTAACGGCGGCTAAGCTACCTTGGTCCGCACCGACTACAGGGGCCTGGCTAGCTGTAGAATTTTCCATGGTGCGGAGCCGAGTCTCCAATTCGCCCAGCCTGGCCTCCAAAGCTACGAATAAGCTACACTTATTACAAGTACCGTTACTGCTAAAGGAGGCCGAGGAATAACTAAACACAAAGTGAATAATGTGTAAATAATTTAGAGGTGATTCAGCAGAGGGAGTGCTTTAGTTAAGGCACGTGAAGATTACACTGTGAAATAAATTGTTATCTAGTTATCTAGATCAATCTAACTGCGCAGATTAAACAGCTAACAGATACAGCAAAACACCGCTGTGCTCCAGAACAGGAAGTGATACAATACCGCAGTGAGAGCCAACCACCAGTAGAGGCAAATCTGTCATCATAAAATTTGGACATACTGTTCAGCTAATCCTAGAATACAGTGAGTTCATTTTTCTAAGGTCATATCTCAAGTTTCAAGGTCACGTGAAAAGTGAAAATCATATAATCAGCCATAACTTCGGAAGTACTCACCATAGAAACTTACAATTGGGCTCATATTGTTCCTCTTAGGGAGGTGCTGTCTGATTGACCCTGGCCTTCCACCTTGACCTTCAAAAGTTTGGTCAAGGTCAAAGTTGACCCCCCAAAAAATGTATTTTGTATTTAAATGTGATGTGTGGAAATTGTGTATTGGGTCCTAGAATACAGTGAGTTCACTTTTCAAGGTCACAGTTCAAATTTCAAGGTCAAGGTCATGCAAATTATGAAAAATATATAATCAATTTAGATCCGACATGAATTTCACCATTCTGAAGGAACATTTTGGTCAACGTTTAGTTGGAATTTTAAAGTGGAACCACTTGCAGGAAATTATTGGCTCCATGCTGGAACTCTTTCAGAAATGTTTGATTTGACTTCAATTTCTCCATTCTGGAGGGTCATTTTGGTCAATAATCACTTGAAAGTTGTGTACCATTGTGAAGTTCCAGTTTGGTCAACGTTATTTGATAGTGCGACATCAAACATAACTACTTTGTTGGCAGAGGTACTTGCGCTCCCTAAGCGCAGCTCTAGTTGGATCTATGCCACAAAGAATTAAGGCAGTTCTGAAGACAAAATGGTTTCCAACTTGGTACTAGCAAGGTGTACCCAGTCAAGTGGCCAGCATAGTTTGCAAAGAGTGGTATGACTGTACTACATACAAATACATTCTGTTACATATACAATTGTTCATTTATCACTGGGTGTATGCTGTGCTACGTCCAAGCTTTGGTCTTTTCAGTACCGTGGTGTGGCTCTCACACTGAATAGACAATCCACAAATCTGCCCTTTCATCGTACACACTGTTAAAAAAACACAATAACAGTATTTTGCAGTCACTTCTAAGACAACACTGGATAGCACCATTATAATATCTTCAAGTAATTGTTAATTTTGTAATGAGTCGATGTTGCGTGAGCCAGATTGGACTAGTTACCACAACAGCTCTCCAGCGTAATCTATTCATGAAATTATTTGCAATTCTTCCACAGATGTCTGTGCATTTCTTTGTATCAAAATATGAACAGGCACTTACCAAAAGATTAACTCTAATTAGCTATCAGGCAATATGCATTTTAGGAAATATTCATGTAAATATACCACTGGGAACAAGTTTAAAACTTCAGTATAAGTGACTTTTTAATGAAACAACACAACAAACCAATAGACAGCAATGTGAACCAGCAGTTTATAAATCTGCAAAAAAAAAAAAAAAACTCTACAAAACACAAAAGGAATGTATAAAGTTGGTAAATGAATTATATAGTAATCAAATGTAAAAAAAAAAAAAAGTTCACATTTCCAAAAGCAAACATTCTGTGTTCCACTGAATGGACAGAACAGGATAAATTGTGTGTTTTCTTGCTCCAGTTGACAGGATCCAGCACCTTTTTGTGGGGACTTTATTCTAATATTAAAAGACAAAACCAGTGCAAGTGTTCCACTAAGTAAAGTGTACAAACAGGGTATCAGCATTTTCTGTCAGCGTTATCATGGCTCAGAATTACTGTGGTATGGCACTGCCCCCCCCCCCCCCCCCCCAAAAAAAAAAAAAAATAAAAATAAAAATGTAATGATCAATAATTGGAATGAGTGCACACTGGGGCGCATCAGCTGAGGGAAACGTGTGATGCTCACCACTGCAACAAGTCTGACAAGCCACCATAACCGCTGACCAGACTCCAGTGTCTTTCTGTACCAGCTGGCAGACCGTACTGTCCCCTACGTCTTTGTCCTCATCCTGTTCTCCCTGCTCAGACGACAGGCTGCAGCCTGGTTAGATTCCTCTGGTGCATGCTGTGGTGGCGCGCCAACTCGTCGGAGCGGGCAAACTTTTTCTGACAGTTGGACCAGTGGCAGGTAAAAGGCTTTTCACCTGACAATGAGGGAACAAACCAGGGAAGGCAAGAGAAAAATCACTGCTTTAGAAGGACTTCAACTCTTGGCCATTCGAGGTTGTGTTTAATTGTGTATAAATAGGGATGGGCATCAAGAACCTTTATTAAACTGTAACTTGTTCCTGAATAGAATCAAAATATGGGTAATTTTTCAGATATTCTAGTATTTCTTTAACTTATTTGCTCTGAGAATACAATGTCAAACAGTGTGGGTCCAGACATTTGAACCAGAATCTACTACCTCATAGGTCCTGATGGTTTTGCAAAGTAATGGCGCAATGAGCCATTTTCGCTAGTTACCAAGGTTGGGTAGGATTACTTTGAAAGAATACATGTGGATTACATGTATGTATGTACATACATTTGGATTACTTGTAATCTGATTACTTTTGGATTACATTTCAAAGTAATCCTACCCAACCCTGCTAGTTACCACATACAGGAGGACCAATGCAGTCCTCATTTCCAGCCTGGTGGCGGTAGTGACGAAATCACCCACGACTGGTGGAGTATCACCACTGGACCAGCTGGTGGTTCTACGGCGTGCTGGATGAGGCAGCTCGTGGAACCAACACATGCTGACAGACCTGCTTGACCCTTTGTGACATTAGTTAAGGAGCGTTATGCACACACCAGTGCAAGGCCAGTACTCCTTCATTTAATTCACTTCTTAAAATGTTCTGATTTTTGCAGTTAAATTTTGGAGATCAGTATCTGCAAAAGTATTGAAAAATATCCCTACTGGTATCAATAAAGTCCTCATGAACTTAGGCCTCTTTGCCTGCTCCCTTGTTTTCACTCAAGGTCGCCACAGCAGGTCCGAGATGGATCTACATATTGATTTGGCACAAGTTTTACACCGGATGCCGTTCCTCACACAACTCCACATTACATGGAGAAATGTGGCAGGGTGGGTTTTGAACCAGGAACCTTCCACACTGCAGCCAAGCGCACTAACCACTTGACCACCACCCTCATCAATCAGGTCCTCATGATACCCATCCCTAAATACGAGTCCCACTCAGACCAACCAACTTCACTAACTTAATGTGAGAAATATGGAAAGAAAATAAAGTTATACGCACTTGTTTTACCTGTATGAGTCCGTGTGTGTGTCTTAAGATGATCTGACCGTGAAAATTTTCTTTGACACGTCTCACACTGAAAAGGCTTCACTCCTTCACCAAGACACCAGTGTCAGAGAGAAACAAGGAGGAGGATGAGAGTTCAAAAGATGCACACGCAATGGTGACTCGTAAACGTGACAGGTTAAAACTTAAAATGTCTGGTCTGTGGAATGACAAAATTCACTTCTTAAATGCAATAAATCATTTTGAATTCAATCTGTATGAATTCAAAATGATTTACTGCAAGAACAATTCACTGAGTCAAGCAGGCTAAGTCCACTTCATCTGACAGCGTACTCAGACTGTCAAAAAATGTCCAAAACTCAGGGATGAAAATGGAGAGAACACAACAAAATGGTACTGTGACAGACACATCAGTAACATAAACCGATTAGTTTGTTGCACCAGAAGCATTTTAATTTCCACATTTGCAGTTCACTGAAAAGACACAATTGTTGAACCACATTTAAAAAGTAATTCAATTGGTAGTACTCAAATGAAATAAGTTTGTCCAAATTATGTTAACAAGTTGGTGTAAAAATTATTAAGTTATTGTGGAGCAACCTAATTCACTTGAGAATTACCATATTTTCCAGACTACGTGTTGCATAGGAGTAGTAGTCATACAGTGCATCCAGAAAGTATTTGTAGTGCTTCATTTTTTTTTTCCAGATTTTATGTTACAGCCTTATTCCAAAATGCAATAAATTCATTTTCCCCCCCTCAAAATTGTATTCACAACATCCCATAATGACAACATCACACACTTTTGAATGCATGATGACTGCACAGCTACGGTACTTGAAATGCAGTCATAATTTATTTATTTAATTTATATAACGCAAAATCACAACAAAGTTGCCTCAAGGCGCTTCACACAAGTAACGGCCTTGTCCCACTGGGGAGAGGATTAATTGTGCATGAATTGAGTACACAAATTGCAGGCGTTCGTTGTCGTCCACAACAAAAATGGCCAAAAATGACAAATGTCCCAGTATGAATTACGGATATATTAATAATATATAGCGAATATATGATGAACAATCATGGTTATATAACGCATGTAGTGAGGAAACTGATCCGACACATTGAGATTATCACGGCAGTATTATGGGTGTATTATGAATGCATTGCGCACCTGTTGCGCGTGCACGGCATCTGCATTGCGGTCATAAAAGAAGCGCACTCGGGCCGTCGGCATCACTATTCACACCAACAATACAGTGTCTGGAGCAACTGCTGGACTTGGACAAGTTGATCACAGAGTCAATGTTCATGTTGTCATGCGAGGGTTAACTGTTCATGAGTTTGGGGTGTGGGACAGAGGAAGCCGCTCGGGGTGTGAGACAGTGTTTTTTTTTATTTTGAGAGAGTCTCACAGAAAACAGACTTCAGCGTGAGTTTACAGCAACTCTTCCTTTTGTTGGTGTTAAATAAAAGTCCTGGATTGCAGCAGCTATTACGTCTTTGTGGATTTACACAGCCGGACCGGCACTGACTGGCAGGTATGTCGCTTTCTGCCACACTTTGGGTTTACGTGATGTGTTTGTTATGCATTCACAGATTGTCCGCAAATCAGCTGCAAAGCAGATGTAATAAAAACACTTTATTCGTGGCCAATTTGTGTGCAGTCGCTACAACTTATTTTAGTTTGTGATGTGGACATGATGGGCACGATATATATCTGTTTTACACACTGTCCCGGTCCGCTGTCAAGCCGCAAATCCCCGTCAGTTGCGGAGATCAGCGGTTAAGGGCGGATATACAGTGCATAGAGTGAGTATGTATTGTGTATGAATTGAGTATGTATGGAGTATGTAAGGCGGATGTCGTCCGCATCCAGATTTTTGAACAGCTCAAAAATCCTGGCTGCAGACATACGTGCCTCTGAGGATGATCACGGGCGTGTTCGGATGACGGCCGATTCATACAGGCATGTTACACAGATACTGCGGATGATTGGCGAATATGGGCCAATTTTGTGCGCAGTCCATACGCAAATCCTCCTAAACGCCAGTGGGACAGGGCCCTAAGGTCTAACCTTACCAACTCCATAATTTTTTGTTATATTTTACATAATATTCATACTGTATTTTTGTTATATTTTTACTCTGCAATGGTTTATCATATCCTGCGTGTTTTTATTGTTTCTGAGATATGTCAATGGTGAAATAAAGGTTTTTGTATGATACTGTATGAAAAACATTTTGTTTAGTTTTTTAATTTTTGCAAATTTATTAAAAATAAAAAACTAAGAAATAACATGCATAAGTATTCACACCTTAGCTCGATACCAGTGGGGGAAAACCCGGGCTTCAGAAAGTAAAAGACCTCTCATGTGTTGCTTCTACCTGTGCACCTAAAACACGTGATCTCAATAATTAGCTCATCCACCTGCCTGAAGAGTTGAACTAATTACAGTCAGCTGGTTTATTAAGAAAATGAAACAAATATGTGGTTGGACTTTTACTTGCTGAAGCTAGAGTTTTCCACCTGAGTTGCCAGTGTTTTTATGACACTGTGCTGTGACTGACTAAATGTTTCTGTTGGAAGCCAATGTGTGTCAGTGCTTTGGTAGATCTGGTGAACTGTTTTATTGTTGTATTTTGGAAGTGTGTGTCTGTGTTTATTTAAACTGTATGAATTTGAGCATGAAATTGCCTGTTTAGGGAATTGTGTGTTTCAGGTGTGATGTGCATTAACAGTTTTGAAAAAGTATTTAAGGTTCTGACAAACGGGTCATAGCGGTTGTAAAAAACTGTAATGAGAGGGGTGTGTGAAGCATTAGTTGCAACCAGTGATGAGACACTTTTTCACAGTCACTCCCATGAACCCTCACCTTACAAGCATGTATAAACCAAGAGGCGTGATAGGCACAAGGTGCATACTGTATCTACAATATGGCAACACATGGAAGGTCAGCCTCATGGAAGAAGGGTGAGGATGCGTGGAGGAAGGGCACAGAACCAGGGAAGAAGGAAGAAGAGGTCAACCACATAGGCAGATTCCTGATGAAATCAGGGCAACAATTGTGGATCATGTTGTCAATCACGGCCTCACAATGACTGATGAACCAATTTGCTCTGCACTCTGTCATACATGAAGCTTGCACTGGGACATAACCATGTAACATTTACATGTAGACTTATAACTTAACTGAAGCATAGTATATTGTGTTGTAGTGTCATAATGTAGAGCAGTATTGCTGTACTATAGTACTGTAAAGATTTGCCATATTTACTATACTTTTATTCTGCACCACATAGGACTACAAGACAACCTGGCAGAGGTGGAAGAAGTCCCCCTTTTACTCTGCAGCAAGAAGAAGGCATTTGTGCAATGGTGGTTGTGAACAGTGCCATAAGACTGAAAGAAATACAAAGTGCTGTGGTAGAAAATGACAACATTTTTGGAAATATTCAATCCATATCAATTGCAACCATAGACCGAGTCCTTAGAAGGACTGAAATGTA
Source organism: Thalassophryne amazonica (assembly GCF_902500255.1). Classification (NCBI taxonomy): domain Eukaryota; kingdom Metazoa; phylum Chordata; class Actinopteri; order Batrachoidiformes; family Batrachoididae; genus Thalassophryne; species Thalassophryne amazonica. The sequence goes on from NC_047104.1 coordinate 86,392,209, forward strand.
CATGAAACAACTGTACAATGTGCCCATGCACATTCCCAAAGGGAATTTATGTTTGTTGTAAACATAATGTGAACACATTACAGTAGAATTGCAAAGGGCATATACTGTAAAGTAAAATGTGAAAAATGCATATTCAGTGTCTTGTATATTTTACTTTTTTCAAAATGCCATAAATGGTATGTAATGCAGCCTTGAGCATTTTCAAGTAAAAATACCAAAATGTAACTTTTTATTTCGCATTAGGAAACACTTCCAGAGTGAACTGTCACAATGAAAACATGTTCAAGCCATTTGGCTTGATTGTTCAAAGATGCTGGTGTCAGGACTTGAGTTTTTGACAACACTGACCCTTTCATTGAAATAAATACTTGCTTTTGAAGAATGAACTACCCATTTTGAGCAAATGACTTGCTTTTGAGGGACGGACAACCTATTTTGATCAAGTGACTCACTTTTGCAGGTTATCTACTATGTTTTGCAGCTTGCACTAATTGTTTTGAGAAACATCTTAGCAGTGGTGCAAATGTAAATTGTGTGGTGAGAAATGCACCAAAGCGACTGAGAAAAACTGTAAACAGGCAACTAGCTCTAGGAAGAGACCTGGTACAGCAGACCTTCTTCCATTTACAGATGACGGAGGTCACTGTGCTCATTGAAACCTTCAAAGCAGCAGAAATGTTTCTGTACCCTTCCCCAGATTGGTGCCTGGAGACAATCCTGTCTCGGAGGTCTACAGACAGTTCCTTTGACTTGATGCTTGGTTTGTGCTCTGACTGTCAACTGTGGGACCTTATATGTAGACAGGTGTGTGTCTTTCCAAATCATGTCCAATCAACTGAATTTATCCCATGTGGACTCCAATTAGCTGTAGAAACATCTCAAGGATGATCAGTGGAATCAGGATGCACCTGAGCTCAATTTTGAGCTTCATGGCAAAGGCTGTGAATACATATGTACATGTGACTTCTTAGGTTTTTTTTTTTAATGTCTAGTAAACAATCTAAAAAAATAACTTTTTTCACATTGTCATTATGGGGTATTGTGTGTAGAATTTTGAGGAAAAAAATGAATTTCATCCATTTTGGAATGAGGCTGTAACATAAAATGTGGAAAGATTGAAGTGTGTGAATACTTTCCAGATGCACTGTATCCGTTCAAAAATATGTCATGGTGAGGAAAAACATATTAGTCATATTGGTCTATAAGTCACATTTAGTTTGAAACATGGTGCTACCGCTTCATGTAACCAGTAATAAATTTCATGTCATAAAAATCATGTAATAATTTAATTAGCAAATTATTTATTTATAATGCAAATACTGCATTAGAAAGCAGAAGCTAATGGGCTAATTAATGTTATTGGATGAAGCACAAAGAACTCAAGAGTAAACTGCTTCTTGTTGCCATTGAACAGAGATGAAAAATGTCAAGTTGTTAAATGTGCACATTTATCTCATTACATGTAATCAGTTTTTAAACAACTACATACTGTTAAATTATTGTAGTTAGCCTTAGCTCAGCCTTACCATCCTCCTCTGCTACGTTTCTGGCTGTTCCACAAAGTGAAAAAAAAAATCAAGTTACGATTAGAATCAAGGTTATTCCTTATCTTTATTCAAGAATGTATGAGGATTATACTCTAATGAAAAATGTGGTCTTTCAGTTTGAGAGCATAATTTATTAGTTTCACTTGTTCTCTAATACCCAAACTCGATCTTCTTCTTCTTCTTGTTTTATGGTGGTTGTCATCCAGTTAAATGGTACATTACCACCACCTTCTGCTATACTGCTATACTATACAAGAGCAGCATGTAATGTGTGGAGACTGTGCCAACCTGAGGCTATAGATTATAATGTGATACAAGTCGCAGGACCAGCCAAACAAGTTAAAAAAAAGTGTGACTCATAGTTTGGAAAATACAAAACAATTTCATTGTTTTCTGGTTGTTGTTTTTTCAGTGTGAATATATTATTCAGTGTTTCTATCAAGATGCACACAAGTCAATAGCAACAACAATAAAAAACAATAGTGAAAAAACTGCAAAGATGAATTACGCTTCAATACTTATTAAAAAGTAAAGAAAAAAGATTTTCAAGAAATTTTGTGAAAATGTTCAGTCTAACCTAAAATGGAAACTGATTAATTTTGCTACAGATACATAAATAAACAGCAAGCCTGGAAATGAAACCTTTTTTTTTCAGGAAATGAAGTGAAATTCTGAGGCTCACTTACAATAGTACGGTGCCCTGGAAGTGTCATCGCAAAATGTTTTGCATGTGGAGAGAATGTGCGCACGTTTTATGATATTGTGCGCACGTTTTATGATATTGTGCACACGTTTTATGATATTGTGCGCTCGTTTTATGATATTGTGCGCACGTTTTATGATATTGTGCGCTCGTTTTATTATATTGTGTGCACGTTTTATGACATTGTGCGCACGTTTTACATTGTGCGCACGTTTTATATTGTGCGCACGTTTTATGACATTGCGCGCTCGTTTTATGATATTGCGTGCACGTTTTATGACTGCGCACATTTTATTATATTGTGCGCACGTTTTATTATATTGTGCGCACGTTTTATTATATTGTGAGCACGTTTTATGACATTGTGCGCACGTTTTATGACATTGTGCGCACGTTTTATGACATTGTGCGCACGTTTTATGATATTGTGCGCACGTTTTATGATATTGTGTGCACGTTTTATGACATTATGCGTACGTTTTATATTGTGCGCACGTTTTATATTGTGCGCACGTTTTATGACATTGTGCGTTCGTTTTATATTGTGCGCTCGTTTTATGATATTGTGCGCACGTTTTATGATATTGTGCGCACGTTTTATTATATTGTGCGCACGTTTTATGTTATTGTGCGCACGTTTTATGTTATTGTGCGCTCGTTTTATGTTATTGTGCGCTCGTTTTATGACATTGTGCGCTCGTTTTATGACATTGTGCGCACGTTTTATGACATTGTGCGCACGTTTTATGACATTGCGCGCACGTTTTATGACATTATGCGCACGTTTTATGACATTGCGCGCACGTTTTATGACATTGCGCGCTCGTTTTATGATATTGCGCGCACGTTTTATGACATTGCGCGCACGTTTTATTGTATTGCGCGCACGTTTTATGACATTGTGCGCACGTTTTATGACATTGCGCGCTCGTTTTATGACATTGCGCGCTCGTTGTATGACATTGCGCGCACGTTTTATGATATTGCGCGCATGTTTTATGATATTGCGCGCACGTTTTATGACACTGCGCGCACGTTTTATGATATTGCGCGCTCGTTTTATGACATTGCGCGCACGTTTTATGACATTGCGCGCTCGTTTTATGACATTGCGCGCTCGTTTTATTATATTGTGCGCTCGTATGATATTGTGCGCTCGTTTTATGATATTGTGCGCACGTTTCATTATATTGTGCGCACGTTTTATGACGTGCGCACGTTTTATTATATTGTGCGTATGTTTTATGACGTGCGCACGTTTTATGATATTGTGTGCACGTTTTATGATATTGTGTGCACGTTTTATGATATTGTGCGCTCGTTTTATGATATTGTGCGCACGTTTTATTATATTGTGCGCACGTTTTATTATATTGTGCGCTCGTTTTATGACATTGTGCGCTCGTTTTATGACATTGTGCGCTCGTTTTATGATATTGTGTGCACGTTTTATGACATTATGCGCACGTTTTATATTGTGCGCACGTTTTATGACATTGTGCGCTCGTTTTATATTGTGCGCACGTTTTATGACATTATGCGCACGTTTTATATTGTGCGCATGTTTTATTATATTGTGTGCACGTTTTATGACATTGCGCGCTCGTTTTATGATATTATGCGCACGTTTTATATTGTGCGCTCGTTTTATGATATTGTGCACACGTTTTATGATATTGTGTGCACGTTTTATGACATTGTGCGCACGTTTATTATATTGCGCGCTCGTTTTATGATATTGCGCGCTCGTTTTATGATATTGCGCGCACGTTTTATGACATTGCGTGCACGTTTTATGACATTGTGCGCACGTTTTATTATATTGCGCGCACGTTTTATGACATTGTGCGCTCGTTTTATGACATTGTGCGCTCGTTTTATGATATTGTGCGCACGTTTTATGATATTGTGCGCACGTTTTATGATATTGCGCGCACGTTTTATGATATTGTGCGCTCGTTTTATGACATTGCGCGCTCGTTTTATGACATTGCACGCTCATTTTATGACATTGCGCGCACGTTTTATTATATTGTGCGCTCGTATGATATTGTGCGCTCGTTTTATGATATTGTGCGCACGTTTCATTATATTGTGCGCACGTTTTATTATATTGTGCGCACGTTTTATTATATTGTGCGCACGTTTTATTATATTGTGCGCACGTTTTATGACATTGTGCGCTCGTTTTATGACATTGTGCGCTCGTTTTATGATATTGTGCGCACGTTTTATGACATTATGCGCACGTTTTATGACATTGTGCGCACGTTTTATGACATTGTGCGCTCGTTTTATATTGTGTGCACGTTTTATGACATTGTGCGCTCGTTTTATTATATTGTGTGCTCGTTTTATGATATTGTGCGCACGTTTTATGATATTGTGCGCACGTTTTATGATATTGTGCGCACGTTTTATGATATTGTGCGCTCGTTTTATGATATTGTGCGCACGTTTTTATAGTGTGTGCAAAACAAGGGCACGATCTACTTAAACATGGCCACAATTTGTAAAACGTGCACTCAATATTGTCTTGACACATAAATGTTGGCTATTGGTCAACAAACCAGCAGACACTGTAATATATTTCCTCATTAGAAATGGATGTGGTCAGGGCATATCATCATGGTTTGCGCGCACAGAGAACTCCAGCTACCCAACATGGCATCATCTGGAGTTTAAGTACATTAAAAAGGATGCTGAGGGCGAAGTGTCTCCCCTTCGTGAGGATGACAATTTAGTTCATATCATTTTGAACGAAAGGAAAATGTGTGCACGTTTTATTATAATTCGAGGGCTCAATTAAAGGAAACCATGCATGTTCTCCCCATGTTTGTGTGGGTTTCCTCCAGGTGCTCCGGCTTCCTCCCACATCCAAAGACATGCAGGTTAGGTGGATTGGAAACTTTAAATTGTCTGGAGGTGTGAATGTGTTTGTTTGTCTATATGTGGCTCTACGACAGACTGTAGTCCTGTCCAAGCTGTACCCTGCCTCACTCGCTACTGCTGGGATAGTCTTCAGCTCCCCGTGACCCTTAATCGGATTAGAAGATTACATTAGATTAGATCAGGGGTGGCCAAGTTCGGTCCTCGAGAGCCACCTTCCTGACACTCTTAGTTGTCTCCCTGCTCCAACACACCTGAATCCAATGAAAGGCTCATTAAAAGTCTGCTAACCCCTGGATTAGAAAGAACTTTATTGATCCCTTGGGAAGACTCCCTCAGGGAAACTGAGGTTCCAGCAGCATTGTATAGCAGCACACAGGGTAAGAAGCACACAGAGTATCAAAAGTGAAAAAAAAAGAAATACAGTTTGCAAATATACAAGGTCTGTTAGAAAAGTATCCGACCTTTTTAGTTTTTTCAAAAACCATATGGATTTGAATCACGTGTGATTGCATCAGCCAAGCTTGAACCTTCGTGCGCATGCATGAGTTTTTTCACGCCTGTCGGTTGTGTCATTCGCCTGTGAGCAGGCTTTGTGTGAGCAGTGGTCCAACCCTCTCATCTATTTTTTATTGCGAATAAATGTCTGAATGATTTGGAGCTTTGCTGCATCAATTTTTTTCCAGAAACTGTGAGAGACCTCCAGGTGGACACCGTTTGGAAAATTAATATGGCTTTCAGGGACGATTTTATGGGGATTATACAGATTAAGAAGTGATCCAGACGGTTTAAAGACCGCTCTCAGCGCCGATCGACATGCTCAGACCCCGCTGAAACAATCAGATCATTTCCAACGTGAAGGCTTTGTTGATCCGGGACCTCGTCTGACTTTCACAAAAAGGCTGAAGATGTGGACATCAGCACTTTTTCAGTACATTCCACCATTACAGGAGTTTTTTCATGGAAAGAAAAGCGGAGGGACGCGCCACGGAGCCGTTCATTACGCGGGACAAAACCACCTCGGTGTTGGTCTCACAGGACGGCTTAAAGGTGGATTTCAGACGGCTGTCGGTTGCTTTTCAGTCGTGTGAATATCCGATTGTGATTGTGCATGAGCTGGACCTGCCCCAACATGTCCTGTGAGGCTTCATCACGGCGTTGCTTTGCACCATGCAGCTCCACCGCGACGCGCGGAATTCTGCTCCTCTTTCCATGACAAAAACTCCTGTAACAGTGGAATGTGCCGTTCATTTCTATACTGGACGCTGTCTTGATCCGGCATGTCATCTGACTAGCACAGGAATTGTGAAAAGACGTGGACATCAGCACTTTTTTGGCACATTGAGACAGACGTGCGGAGGAGTTCCACGCGTCGCGGTGGAGCTGCATGGTGCAAAGAAACGCCATGATGAAGCCTCACAGGACATGTTCTAGCATGTCCAGCTCATGCACAATCACAATCGGATAATCACACGATTGGAAAGCAACCTGAATCCGTCTGAAATCCACCTTTAAGCCGTCCTGTGTTTGTCCCGCGTAATGAACGGCTCCGTGGTGCGTCTCTCCGCTTTTCCTTCCATGAAAAAAACTCCTGTAACAGTGGAATGTGCCAAAAAAGTGCTGATGTCCACATCTTCAGCCTTTTTATGAAAGTCAGATGAGGTCCCAGATCAACAAAGCCTTCACGTTGGAAATGATCTGGTTGTTCCAGCGGGGTTTGAGCCTGTCGATGGGGGCTGCGCTCTCAGCAGTTGTGGGCGGTCTTTAAACCATCTGGATCACTCCTTAATCTGTGTAATCCCCATAAAATCGTCCCTGAAAGCCATATTAATTTTCTGAATGGTGTCCACCTGGAGGTCTCTCACAGTTTCTGGAAAAAAATTGATGCAGCAAAGCTCCAAATCGTTCAGACATTTATTCGCAATAAAAAATAGATGAGAGGGGTGGACCACACCTCACTCAAAGCCTGCTCACAGGCGAATGACGCAACCGACAGGCGTGAAAAAACTCACGCATGCGCACGAAGGTTCAAGCTTGGCTGATGCAATCACACGTGATTCAAATCCATATGGTTTTTGCAAAAAATAAAAACGTCGGATACTTTTCTAACAGACCTCGTAAATATAAGTACAACTACACAATATAAATACCAAACATACTGATCAATACTGGTTTACTGGCTACTACTGTTCATCTCATTCCCGACCTCTGTCTTCCTGTTGCTCCTCCTCCCCCCGAGTCAGGAGTTGTACAGTCTGATGGCCCGAGGGACCAAAGATGAGTGAGTGAGTGAGTGAGTGAGTGAGTGAGTGAGTGAGTGAGTGAGTGAGTGAGTGAGTGAGTGAGTGAGTGAGTGAGTGAGTGAGTGAGTGAGTGAGTGAGTGAGTGAGTGAGTGAAAGATGTGAAAGCAGACTCTTGTGGTGTGCTTGAGCTGGTCCTACCTGTGTGTCTGCGCTGATGTCTCTTTAACTGGTCCGAACGTGAGAAACTGTGGCCACATTCGGTGAAATCACACTGATAAGGCTTCTCTCCTGCAACAACCCCCACAATCATCATCATCATCATCATCACATGGACACGAAATGCTGTCAAGAAGATTTTACGGTTTCATGCACAACTGTTGTATTAACTTTCCCTCTTAATCCACTTGTGTCAGCTACAAACATTCAGCACCATGAATTGCCTTCTTCAAGGGCAGCTCCGTAGTAATCGCTGCTGGTGTACGTCTGCCTAGGAATACACTGAAGATGTGGTGCTATCAGTGTTTTTTTTTTTCCCCTAAACTCTTACAGAGTGACTGGATTTATGGCCACGATTAATAAGTGTAAGCAGTGTATATAAGCTGGCATTAACTCACCGGTGTGTTTGCGGCCGTGCATCTGCAGATGTGACAGTTTGCAGTATCTCTTGCTGCAGCCGGGATAAGCGCACACAAACGGGCGCTTCTTACCGCTCTCTGATGACTTCACAACTGGAGACGCAACGTTAGGCAGCGATCGGACGTCCTTTAAAAAAAGACAAGGCTTAAGAGTTCTGTACATAGTTGACATCTGCACTTTACTGCTTGTGATTGTGTTTAATTTTGTGTTATAACGTGCTGGTGAAAGCAGAAATCTGACTGACCTGAAGCCCTCTGAAGACCCCGTGTGTGTGTATGTGGTACTGTGCACTGCAGCTGAGGAGCACAGGAGGAGGAGCAGGAGCAGGAGCAGGAGCAGGAGGAGCTGGGTCACTGTCGTAGCTGGTCCCAGAGACACTGCTGGGGAGGGACAGAAACCAAACACAACTTAGACAGATAGATAGACAATCAGAAACAAATACTTTTGAAAGACTATGATGCAACTAGAGGCCTCAAAGGATTCAGTTCAACAGATGTCAGTACAATAATACATACACTTTAATATAACACATCTATATCATCACTGTTACAGCCACTTTGTTTGTTTTCTTGTTTTTTTTGACAAATCTGGATGGAAACAAGAGGATTTTCAATTTACTGACAATCTCTTGGAATTAATTTAAATCTATTGGTAATAAACAGAAACATTAAAGTGCTTTTTTTTTTTTTTTAGAGCAAATTTACTTCAAAAACGGTAATGGCAAATAAAGTAGACTCATGAGGGAAACTTTAAAGATATAGATTTTGCTTTTGTTTTTCTCATGCCCCCGTCACGAAAAGCGCCCCATTTTCGTGATATGTTTTTTTTTTATTTTGCTATTTAGAATCTTCCCCTTCTCCTAACTCTAACCATAACCATAGCACGTGTCTACCCTCTCCTAACCATAACCATAACCCCCCAGACCCCTCATCACCCCACATTTCATGCCCCGTCACGAAAAGTGCCCCATTTCCTCCCCCATCCCTGGTTCTCAAGACCAGGCACTTAAGTGGCTCTACTCTACTCTTTTCTACTCTCCTATTTTACTCTTCCTTTTTAGATATTTAGATATACCTTTGTATACTGGCATAGTTCCACCTTAGAACTGGAATATAATATATAAGATATACTTTACTGAATTTTCATAAACCCATAGATTAATGTACTTTTCGTAATGTTGCCACAAATTGCCGTGAGATTGGGTTGAGATGACAAACAAACAACAAAAAAACCCATTATGGTACTGTAAGATAAATCTGCCTGGAGTAGGCAGTTTTCAAAAACAGAGTGCAAGCAGAAAACTAGTGATGGAAGCCACCAAGGCACACATGACAACACCGAAGTAGTTATAGGATTCTTGGCTGCGTTTGGAGTTCATGTTTGTCTTTGCATCACTAGTCACAACTTACTGGTGGAATGAGCAGAGCAGGATTTTAAAACAGGAAAACAAAATAAATCTAGGCTTGAGTATCCCATGTGCCTTCTGGAAAACTGTAGCTGAAACTTCATGTCTTCTTTTTAAGGAAATCCTTGCCTGTTCCATTGTTTCTACACACTGCCAAAGAACCCTTCCAGAGTGGTGAGAGTGCCTTGATGGCTTCCCTCCTCTGTATAGATGCGCAAAAAGCATTAGGTTAAACAAACAAAAGCTCACTTCTTCATGGACGATGTCAGGCTGTTCATTTGGTTCCATGTTACGCAGTCCAGCTGAGATGCCATTTGGTACAGGTTGTCACTGGAACGCACAGCACAGTCGTTAGAATAGGACATCAGTTCTGTAGCATTTAGACCACAAACTTTTAAAGCTGCAACTGTTTTGCATACTTCTGAGGAAAAAAAAAACAGCTAAATATTATGGCCACAACTAAGTAAGTAAGTAAGTAAACTTTATTTATATAGCACTTTTCACAGACAGGGGTCACAAAGCGCTTTACAAGGTAAAACAATAAAAATATACAGTAAAAATACACACTCAGTACTAAAAGATTATTGGCCATGAAAAGCCTGTTTAAAAAGTAGAGTCTTTAGTTGCTTTTTGAACATCTCAGCTGAGTCCAGGGATCGCAGGGACAGAGGGAGTTCGTTCCAGAGACGAGGCGCTACGGCTTTAAAAGATCAGTCTCCTCGAGTTTTAAAGGAGGTTCGAGGAACCATCAACAGGTTCTGACCTAAAGATCTGAGCCTGCAGGCTGAGGTGTAGGGCTGAATCAAGTCAGCAATGTAATCAGGAGCCTGACCATGTAGTGCTCTGAAAGTCAAAACCAAGATTTTAAAATTAATTCTGGAGGCAACAAGGAGGCAGTGGAGGGATTCCAAGATAGGCGTGATGTGGGCTCTCCTGTTGGTGCAGGTCAGAAGCCTCACAGCAGAGTTCTGGACATACTGCAACCGATTTATCTCCTTCTTACCCAGGCAAGTGAACAGGCTGTTGCAATAGTCCAACCGCGTGGAGACAAAGGCATGGATGATTTCCTCTAATTCTTTCTGTGACACCAATTGTTTAAGTTTGGCGATATTTCACAGTTGAAAGAAACAATTCTTCACAAGCTTGCTTGCGTGCTGAGCAAGAGACATTCCTTCATCGAAAATAACACCAAGGTTTCTAAGGCTTGTTTTTGCCGTTAAGCCCAAGTCACCAAGGAGGCTCCTGATAACAGGAACAGCACTGTCAGGGGCAACAATAAGTGTCTCAGTTTTTTTCAGAGTTCAGTTGCAGACGGTTTCCATTAAGCCACTTCTTCACCTGTGACAGGCAGTCAAATAAAGAGTTCAATTTGTGGACTTCTGAAATCTTAAAGGAACAGTACAGTTGTAAGTCGTCCGCAAACAGGTGGTAGGAAATATCTCTGAAGCCCCGAATCAACTGGCCGAGGGGAAGGACATACAACTGAAACAGCAGTGGCCCCAAAACAGAACCTGGCGGGACACCATACTGTAAAGCAGCTCTTTTCGATAGTTTATGGCCAGCCAACACACTAAAGGTCCTCTCCTCCAAGTATGAGGCAAACCACTTCATCACTTCATCAAGTGGTTCAAGTGATTCAGCTATCATCTTGTTTCATATCACCTCCCTTAGTTGTGCAACTATAACCACCATTTTTTTTAGTGTAGCTCGGTCTGTTGAAGGGCTAGGTCCTTGGGACATTTTAGCGGTGGTGTGTGCATACAAGTAACACAGCTCTGAAGTCAGCCCCCGTATATATAGACTAGTGCATTGCCTGTGGGGATCCATGGGCTCTAGATTTGGGTAGTATTTATAAAATAGGTAGCTGACATTTTTCAAGGGTGGTAATTTATTACCATGTAAAGTGTCTATAATGATTTGGAATGGTGTGTGAGTCCACAATGTAATTATCAATGTCCATTGTTCACCGTTGTTAGCTACTATCCCTAAGTTCTCAAAAAATATTAGTCCTATCAACATTCCGCTTTGAGGGAACGTTCATCTTTGACCAAAAATATATAAGCATACCAAACGCCAACTGTCAGCTTTCCCCAGTTTCTCTGTGATCGAAGACATACACATGCATGTATGCACACGTACACAGAGGCCACTTGCCTTTTAATACATAGATAACTCACCTTATTTATTAAAACCATCACTGCTCTACACAAGGATAAAAATGTCCACACACCGCACTCCAAAGTGAGCTCCCATGTGGAGGCGTAAATACAGAGTAACTCTGTCGAAAACCAGAATAAACCCCTTTGTGCATAATGTGGAGTTTTAGTACAAAGTTGAAATTCTATCAGCAAAAATGACGAGTTGTACTTTAATTACGGCGGGGAAGCTACTCAATCATTTTGCTAATTGGCTCTCATGGAGCAGTGTAAACGTAGCGTATCATGGTTGTAAAATCAGCATTAAAACCTTTGTGCCTAGTGTGAACTCTACAACCACTCTGGGCAGATACTAATTTGAATTTCTATCATCAAACTGACAATTTCCACATTAAATATGCAAGGGGAAGCTCCTTTAGCATTTAGCATTTTGCTAATTCACTCCCATGGAACAACATAAATGCAGTGTAACATGGTCGGAATACTAGTAAAAACCCTGTTGTACATAGTGTGGAGTCTATGATTGCTCTGGGAACAAAGAAAGTTGAAATTCTACAGTATTTAGATGAAATCAGTATTCCAGCTGTGGCACACAGTGGGCCATAGTCTGTGTAACTGGTTTCACTTGTTGTTGTTGTTGCTGTTTTGTGAAAATCTTAAAATATTGCATTTAATGTGTATTCATTCTTGCCATCCTTCCTCCCTTGTGGTGATAATAAAGATGTTTCATTGAGGGGAACTCCAAATGCTCATCTTCTTAACACATCCTGTCCACACACTCCCTGACGGCTTCATTAAAAAACACGGGCTCTGAGCCATTCTTTACCTTGGCACATCACACTCACACTTGGCAATGTGACTGTGAGCTCCATGGGGGTGAGTACATCCGTGCCTAGTACGGCACAGCCCGGCACATGACATCACTCCGTCCTCCGTATCGCTCAAGCCGTGAAACATTTCCTGGGGAATTCTACTCCGCATTCCGAGAGAGTCCTTGAGGGAAGGATGGTGATGGCTCTGTAATCAGCTCTGAACTAAAGTGTGGAAAGACTCACTGATATCTGACATACGTCTGGGTGTTTGTTTGAGGGTTTCCAGTTCACGCCGTGAGCAGTAACAGTGCAGGGGAATCTTCTCAAGTCTTATCAGTGGCTGCTCTTCTATTTTGGTAACACATGTTCCTTTTCTTTAATAACAACAGCAAGCGGCATGCATGGAATTTAATCCTAATTTACTAATTTACCCTGTGAGATGTTCTGCCCTACAATGGAATCAAGTTAAAAACACACTCAGCGTAGATTCCCCCCCATCTAGCTGTCACTTTCGCTGAACTTTCGTCCTGGTTTTACCTCCAGGTGCATTCAGACCCATCAGCAGTAGATCACTGTGTTTGTTTTTGGCCTGCTGGGCACCAGTGGGCAGCACTTAACCTCAGAACAAATTAGGATTGACAATCCAAACAGAGTCCAGGCGGACACCAGGCCTAACGTGGGATCAGAGAGAGTTCACGCTTTCTACAAATTACCGGCGAGTGAATAACCTGCGTGTGGTGTTCAGGGAAAGCACCCAGCAGCAATAAATGAGGGAGGAAACATTTTTGTTAAAAGTGTGTCGAAAGGGTGATAGGAGGTGTAGTTGAGGGCGGGGGTGGGGGGGGGTAATTATAGAAAAGTAAAAACAAAGGACTGAATTTGTACCTGTTGTAGTTTCTCAGCAGTAGAGCTTGGCTGCTTGGACAGGACTCGGAGGCACTGTGGCACCCGAACATGGGAGGAGGAGCGCTGAACTGCTGGTCAACTAATCAGAAATTTAAAAGAAGAAGAACAGTTTCAAATGTTGCCAGAATGCATCACAGCTCCTAAAGTAAAGCTTTCACCTCAGTTTTCCATAATCTCATATGAGCTTCATTTTTGTTACTTTACCTCAGGAAATCATGCTTTCTGCTGTTTTTAAGGGGGGGGGGGGGGGGGGGGGGGGGGGGGTGCAGAATTACTTAAAAAGATATTATAAGTCATCTATCACCAAACTTTGTGATGAGGTTGGACCTAATCTACAAGAGAAACCAGTCCATTTTCCCCTGTGGCGGTAACAGCGTAAGGCTTGTATAGGAAAAAATGTACTGTATGTGAGTGGGTGAGTGAGTTCATTCATCTCAACCAACCTGTAGACAATAACTCAAAAACAATTCAATGTTATCACCTTGTAACTCACCAAATTAAAAGCGCACATAATGACGGTGGATTTTGTAGCATCCAAAATGTCCTTGTAACTCTTTGATCTCTACCTAACTGCTTTTCAACATGGCTGATGTACAAAATGTCCTTGTATTTGGCACAACTATCTGGTCTTTTTATAGCTGTCTAATTGATAAAACCATCTGATCTTTTTATAGATGTCTAACTGATGAAACCAAAGTATTCACATCTAATTGGGCGACATGATGGAACACTCTGATGTGTTGCGCAACACGCAAACGTACACTATAACATTTTTACATGCTGTTTTGAACACAACATGAGCAGACACCCGCTCATAACCACCTACTTCACTTTTGCAGCCAATTACACAGCTACTGATTCACGACAGTTTAAGGACCGCCCACATGGGGCCAGTTGGAGGAACAAAAGTTAGCATAGAAAGGAAATCTGGGCTGATGCTTTAAAAGTTGAAAGAGTTACAGCTCTTCAATCATTCATGGTAGCGTTTACCACAGTCATCAGTCGACTCATCAGCACTCTGATCTCAATGAAAAGGATCCACCAAGACACAATAAAATAAAATAATGTTACTCTGTTTATGATCCACACAACACCGTACAGTACCGACCCAAAGCACTTGGTGGAAACGGGGCTGTCAGCATATGCTGGCTGTCAGCATATGCTGGTTAATCGTCCAGGTGTGGCAGGGCCTGTCGTTCAACTACTTATCTGTTGATTCACCTGCTCTGTGAAGCTTGATATCATTTGATAGCTGGTTTCTGCCACCTGCATGGATGGTTAGGGGAATCTGGATGGATTATGGTGAGTTACAAACAGCTATGATTAAATTTAGATGTAGTTTTGTCCATCTGCCATTTGGTGGCCACCAGCTAACTAGTTAAGCTAGCAGTGATGAAAACAAACATGATAGCCAATACATAGGCAAACATCTGGTAAAATACACAACAGAACTGGAAGATAAAACTACATTTAAATAATAGAGAGTATGTGTGGCAGGATGATACCAAAACCTTTCATCAGTACTATGCAGAATAGTTAAGGCAGACCCAAATCTTTTCAACACGTGTTTTGCAACATAGTTCCTGAATCTGTATCAAACATGGGGCCTTGTTACATCAAGTACTGTTTTGAAACACTTATTTCAAAACATTCAAAACCAGCACGTGCATTGCTTGCATAGCAGAGCTGAATAAAAATGAGGGTGTAACATTTCTAACATTCGGCATATATTGCCACATACAAATCATTTCTTTCTGAATGTTTCACAATAAAACCACTTTATTGTGGTGTCACCGGCGGTCCTTTACTTTGAAACTGCAGATGTGTTTCCCACATAGCTAAATTTTCAGATGGTAAACACTGAATTGCTAAACTTTCTAAAAACAAACTTTACCATATTTCATCATGCAAGATGCCGGTCTGAAGTAGATACGTGTGTGACAAAATATGATACAGGAAAATCAGAGATAGCGATGTTTATTAGATGTTTAGCTACTGGAGCTATGTGGGGATTAATGTTTGTGTCGGATCTACACCTCTAATCCTGGACTGTTTGAGTGATACGTGTACTCAGAATGTAAATTATACAATGACAATTTCAGGGTCTTTGCATAATATTTGTTAGCTAATCTTAGAGAAGGTAAGTGTTAGCTTTAGCTCACTAAAATTAGTTAGTTAAACTGTGATATAAAGTTAGAAAGTAGCTAACTTGGCATTTATGTTGGGAAGGTGTCGTAACACGGACCCACAACAGGGGGCGCAAATGAACGGACAATGGATAAGAAAAGGAGTAACAATTTAATGTTGCAAAAGAACACAACGGAAAATAAACAAGAATAATGATGCCAATCATACACAGGAGGACTGCGGGCAGGCTTGAAGATAGGAGACCTCGGATGAACGAAGAGCCGGGGCCCACACCGCTTCTACCACCAACGGCCTGAAGAACACCGAAGCCGCCAAGCCCTGAGTCCCCAGGTGGTCTCTGTCCTCCGTTGTCGGCCCTGGTACTGCTGGCAGACAGAAACAGAAGGTGGTAAGTGTCAGTCCTCACACCCAGCATCCTTTATAAATAATTCCTCCGGGAGGGATAACCTCCACCTCCAGGAACGTCTTTACTCGTGCAGCTCCCGTTTGTCCCTCTCCTGGGTCTTCACGGGCATGCGACTGCACACAGAACAATATTAGATTAACAGTAATCACAGCAGAGAAGGTTACCTCTAGTCGTAGAAGATTTCTCGGCGAGGAGGTGGAGTTGCCGTCCGGCCTTTATGGTGATGGTGATGAGATGAATGAGTGACAGCTGGTGTTGAGGATGAGTGACAGCTGTCACTCCCAGTGGCTCTGGCGCCCTCTTGTGCTTGAAGCCCGCACTCCAAGCAGGGCGCCATCTGGTGGTGGTGGGCCAGCAGTACCTCCTCTTCAGCGGCCCACACAACAGGACCCCCTCCTCAACGGGCACCTCCTGGCGCCCGACCAGGCTTGTCCGGGTGTCGGTGGTGGAAATCGACCAGAAGGGCCGGGTCCAGGATGAAGCTCCTCTTCACCCAGGAGCGTTCTTCGGGTCCGTAACCCTCCCAGTCCACCAAGTACTGAAAACCCCGACCCTTCCGACGGACGTCCAGGAGCCGACGAACAGTCCATGCCGGCTCCCCGTCGATGATCCGGGCAGGAGGTGGGTCGGGTCCAGGGGTGCAGAGTGGAGAGGTGTGGTATGGATCGAGTTTAGAAACATGAAAAACCGGATGGATCCGCAGTGAAGCCGGGAGTGTCAGCTTCACTGCGGCCGGACTGAGGATTTTGGCGATGGAAAATGGCCCGATGAAACGGTCCTTTAGTTTGTGGGATGTCACCTGGAGCGGGATGTCCTTGGTGGATAACCACACCTCCTGCCCCGGTTGGTATGCAGGGGCCGGGGAACGCCGGCGGTCTGCATGGGCCTTGGCCCTCGTCCGGGCCCGCAACAGGGCAGAGCGGGCGGTCCGCCACACCCGGCGGCACCTCCGCAGGTGGGCCTGGACCGAGGGTACCCCGACCTCTCCCTCCACAAGTGGGAATAATGGGGGCTGGTAGCCCAGACACGCTTCAAAGGGGGAGAGGCCGGTGGCAGAAGATACTTGGCTGTTGTGAGCGTACTCAATCCAGGCCAGATGGTTACTCCAGGCCGCCGGGTGCACGGAGGTGACACAGCGAAGAGCCTGTTCAAGGTCCTGGTTCGCCCGCTCTGCCTGGCCGTTCGTCTGTGGGTGATACCCGGACGAGAGACGTACGGTGGCCCCCAGCTCCTTACAAAAACTCCTCCAGACTTGCGAGGAAAACTGGGGACCACGATCCGAGACGATGTCCGACGGTATCCCATGCAGACGCACGACGTGGTGGACCAGGAGGTCTGCCGTCTCCTGGGCCGTCGGGAGCTTCGGGAGGGCCACGAAGTGGGCCGCCTTGGAGAACCGGTCCACTATCGTCAGTATGGCGGTGTTGCCCTGGGACGGCGGGAGGCCCGTGACGAAGTCCAGGCCGATGTGGGACCAGGGGCGATGAGGCACAGGCAGGGGTTGGAGTAGACCCCTGGTCTTGTGATGGTCCGCCTTGCCCCTGGCACAGGTGGTACAGGCCTGGACGTAGTCCCGGACGTCGGCTTCCAGTGACGCCCACCAGAAGCGCTGCTGGACTACTGCCACGGTCCTACGCACTCCGGGATGACAGGAGAGCTTGGATCCGTGGCAGAAGTCCAAGACGGCAGCCCTAGCCTCTGGTGGGACGTAGAGTTTGTTCTTCGGACCGTCTTCCGGGTCCGGGTTCTTTGCCTGGGCCTCCCGGACGATCTCCTCCACGTCCCAGGTGAGGGTGGCCACGACAGTGGACTCGGGAAGGATGGTGTCGATGGGGTCCGACAACTCGGCCTTGGCCTCCTCTTCGTGCACCCGGGACAATGCATCGGATCGTTGATTCCTGGTCCCGGGGCGGTAGGTGATCCGGAAGTCAAAGCGCGCAAAGAACAGGGACCAGCGGGCTTGCCTGGGGTTCAGCCGCTTGGCGGTCCGGATGTACTCCAGGTTCCGGTGGTCCGTAAAAACCGTGAAAGGCCCTGTAGCTCCCTCCAACAGGTGTCTCCACTCTTCCAGAGCCTCCTTCACCGCGAGGAGTTCTCGATTGCCCACGTCATAATTCCGTTCAGCGGGGGTCAACCTGCGGGAATAGTAGGCACAAGGATGGAGAACCTTATCGGACTCCCCGCTCTGGGACAGCACGGCTCCTATTCCTGAGTCTGAGGCATCCACCTCCACTACAAACTGGCGAGTAGGATCAGGCTGCACCAGAACTGGCGCAGACGAAAATCGGCGTTTCAACTCCTTAAACGCGGCCTCGCACCGGTCCGACCAGGTGAAGGGGACTTTAGTGGAGGTCAGGGCGGTCAGGGGGCTAACAACCTGACTGTAACCCTTAATGAACCTCCTGTAGAAGTTTGCAAAGCCGAGGAACTGTTGCAGCTTCCTACGGCTTTTTGGTTGGGGCCAATCCCTCACCGCCGCAACCTTGGCCGGATCCGGGGCGACGGAGTTGGAGGAGATGATAAACCCCAAGAAGGACAAAGAAGTGCGGTGGAACTCACACTTCTCGCCCTTCACAAACAGCCGGTTTTCTAACAACCGCTGTAGGACCTGACGTACATGCCGGACATGGGTCTCAGGATCCGGGGAAAAGATGAGTATATCATCCAGATATACGAAGACAAACCGATGCAGGAAGTCCCGCAAGACGTCGTTAACCAATGCTTGGAACGTCGCGGGCGCATTGGTGAGACCAAACGGCATGACCAGGTACTCAAAATGACCTAACGGGGTGTTAAATGCCGTCTTCCATTCGTCTCCCTTCCAGATCCGAACTAGGTGGTACACATTCCTAAGATCGAGTTTGGTGAATATTTTGGCTCCATGCAGGGGTGTGAACACCGAATCCAAGAGGGGCAATGGGTATCGATTGCGAACCGTGATCTCGTTCAATCCCCTGTAATCGATGCATGGACGGAGTCTGCCGTCTTTCTTGCCCACAAAAAAGAAACCAGCACCCATCGGGGAGGTGGAGTTCCGGATCAACCCGGCGGCCAAGGAGTCCCGGATGTAGGTCTCCATTGATTCGCGTTCCGGACGTGAGAGGTTGTACAGTCTACTGGACGGGTACTCAACGTCCGGAATCAAATCAATGGCACAATCGTACGGTCGGTGCGGTGGAAGAGTGAGTGCCAGATCTTTGCTGAAGACGTCAGCCAGATCATGGTACTCCCCTGGCACCGCCGTCAGATTGGGAGGGATTTTAACCTCCTCCTTAGCCGTGATCCCGGGAGGAACCGAGGATCCTAAACACTCCCGGTGGCAGGTTTCGCTCCACTGCACCACGGCCCCAGACAGCCAATCGATCCGGGGATTGTGCTTCACCATCCAAGGAAAACCCAAAATCACTCGGGAGGTAGAAGGTGTCACGTAAAACACGATCTCCTCCCAGTGATTCCCAGACACAACCAGGGTCACAGGCTGGGTCCGGTGTGTGATTAGCGGGAGTAGAGTGCCATCTAGTGCCCGTACCTTCAAAGGCGAAGGCAGAGCCACTAGAGGGAGCCCCACTTCCTTTGCCCATCTGCTATCCAACAGATTCCCTTCGGACCCCGTGTCCACCAGTGCTGGGGCGTGAAGGGTTAAATCCCCACTCAGGATTATCACTGGGATTCATGCTGATTTGCGGGGTTTCCCCGTGTACATGTTATGGCCCACCCTTAGCCCAGTTTCTAAGGATGGGCGTTGGTGTTTGACCGTTTGGGGCAGTCTTTTAACATGTGTTCACATGAGCCACAGTAAAAACATTCCCGCGGGCCAGTCTCCTTTGTCTGATATCAGATCTCACTTTGGCCCTGCTCGTGTCCATAGCTTCGTCAGCAGGGGGAGCTGTTGCCACACGGAGCCCACTGGCAATGGAGCGTGGGGACGACGTCACCCTTTCAGACCCGGAAGAGAGAGGGACGGCTTGTGCCCGGCCACGCCCCCCGGCCTGCTCCCGACGGTGTTCATTCAAACGGTTGTCTAAGCGTATAACCAGAGTGACAAGCCCGTCGAAATCCTGCGGTTCGTCCTTAGCCAGTAAATGCTCCTTCAGTACTGGAGACAGTCCGCTTATGAAGGCAGCGCGGAGCGCAACGTCATTCCAACCCGACCTCGCAGCCGCGATGCGGAAGTCGACAGCGTAATCAGCTGCGCTCCGACGCCCCTGTCTCAGTGACAGCAGCACGGTCGAGGCGGTCTCGCCTCTGTTGGGATGATCAAACACATGTTTGAATTCCCGTATAAACCCAGCGTATGACGTCAGAAGCCATGACTGCTGTTCCCAGAGCGCTGTAGCCCAAGCGCGTGCCTCACCTCGAAGCAGATTAATTACATAAGCCACACGGGTGGCGTCTGCTGCGTACATGACTGGACGCTGTGCAAAAACGAGCGAACACTGCATTAGGAAGTCTGCGCACGTTTCCACACAGCCTCCGTACGGTTCGGGAGGACTTATGTAAGCTTCAGGGGATGGTGGGGGGGGTAGTTGAACGGCCAGTGGAACATCTACATTAGGCCCCGGGCCAGCAGGGGGAGACACTGCAGCGACGCTCGACTCGCGTGCTTCCACTCTGGCGGTGAGAGCCTCCATCCTCTGATTGAGGATTGCATTTTGCTCGGTCACTAGCTGTAACTGAGCAGTGAAAGCGGTAAGGATTTGCTGCAGATCACTTACCACGCCTCCTGCTGACGCCTGTGCTCCTTGTTCTCCCATTGGCTGTTCAAGCTGTGGTTGACGCCCCTCGGGATCCATGACGAATGGCCGAGAAATCCTGTTGGGAAGGTGTCGTAACACGGACCCACAACAGGGGGCGCAAATGAACGGACAATGGATAAGAAAAGGAGTAACAATTTAATGTTGCGAAAGAACACAACGGAAAATAAACAAGAATAATGATGCCAATCATACACAGGAGGACTGCGGGCAGGCTTGAAGATAGGAGACCTCGGATGAACGAAGAGCCGGGGCCCACACCGCTTCTACCACCAACGGCCTGAAGAACACCGAAGCCGCCAAGCCCTGAGTCCCCAGGTGGTCTCTGTCCTCCGTTGTCGGCCCTGGTACTGCTGGCAGACAGAAACAGAAGGTGGTGAGTGTGAGTCCTCACACCCAGCAACCTTTATAAATAATTCCTCCGGGAGGGATAACCTCCACCTCCAGGAACGTCTTTACTCGTGCAGCTCCTGTTTGTCCCTCTCCTGGGTCTTCACGGGCATGCGACTGCACACAGAACAATATTAGATTAACAGTAATCACAGCAGAGAAGGTTACCTCTAGTCGTAGAAGATTTCTCAGCGAGGAGGTGGAGTTGCCGTCCGGCCTTTATGGTGATGGTGATGAGATGAATGAGTGACAGCTGGTGTTGAGGATGAGTGACAGCTGTCACTCCCAGTGGCTCTGGCGCCCTCTTGTGCTTGAAGCCCGCACTCCAAGCAGGGCGCCATCTGGTGGTGGTGGGCCAGCAGTACCTCCTCTTCAGCGGCCCACACAACAATTTATTTGTAGACACTTGACACAATTAAAAGTATGAAGTATATGTAAATATTTTTGACATCCCCCCACCCATAACTGTTGTTTAACCTCTTTTGGGGGAGTCCAAGATTTAATTGAAGGCCATCAATTTCAATTTATTCAATTTGTAGAGCGCCAACTCACGACAGCGTTGCCCCAAAGCACAACACACAAAACAAGCCAAAAACAAATTAAAATGAATTAAAAGATTAAAAAGCACAATTGAAAAAGTAAAAGAAATATTGAATATTAAAAGAAATAAGGCGTCAGGCTTCTTTAGCAACCACATCATAGGGTGATGACCAAGTGGTTAGTGCACTTGGTGACCTGGCTCAAACCCCATCCCTGCCACATTTCTCCATATAATGTGGAGTTGCGTCAGGAAGGGCATCCAGCATAAAACCTGTGCCAATTCAATATGCAGACCCACCTCGGATTTGCTGTGGTGACCCTGAGTGAAAGCAAGGGAGCAGCCGAAGAAACATATGTATTAAACTGAACATGACTGACAAATGTGTGTAAATTTGATCTGTTAAAGCAGTGAGTTTTCATAAGCCTGACTCTTCAATATATATATATATATATATATATATATATATATATATATATATATATATATATATATATATATATATATATATATATATTTTTTTTTTTTTTTTTTAACTCTTTTTAACCTTATGTTGTTTGGGATTGATAGGGTCATTGTGCCACAAGGCTAAACAATTCAGGGGCTCTGTCTGAAGGAGACTTCAACAGTCATCAGGGATCAAACTCACAGTCCTTCTGTTTGTGAGAAACCTACTCGACTGACTACACTAGTCAACCCTTCATTATTAAAATAAATTGAAGATTTTTTTTTTTAAACAAGGCTAAATATAATAGAGTTTAGTTTTTATAATAGAGTATAATAGTTTTTGCTGAGTGTTTGGCCTGATCAAGTCAAGGAAAAGCTAAAGATTCATCACTGAATATGACTTTCATCCAGTCATCCACAGTCCACGATTGCTTTTCCTTAGCCCATTGTAACCTTGTATTTTTCTGTTTAGGTGTTAATGATGGCTTTCGTTTAGCTTTTCTGTATGTAAATCCCATTTCCTTTAGGCGGTTTCTTACAGTTCGGTCACAGATGTTGACTCCAGTTTCCTCCCATTCGTTCCTCATTTGTTTTGTTGTGCATTTTCGATTTTTGAGACATATTGCTTTAAGTTTTCTGTCTTGACGCTTTGATGTCTTCCTTGGTCTACCAGTATGTTTGCCTTTAACAACCTTCCCATGTTGTTTGTATTTGGTCCAGAGTTTAGACACAGCTGACTGTGAACAACCAACATCTTTTGCAACATTGCGTGATGATTTACCCTCTTTTAAGAGTTTGATAATCCTCTCCTTTGTTTCAGTTGACATCTCTCGTGTTGGAGCCATGATTCATGTCAGTCCACTTGGTGCAACAGCTCTCCAAGATGTGATCACTCCTTTTTAGATGCAGACTAACGAGCAGATCTGATTTGATGCAGGTGTTAGTTTTGGGGATGAAAATTTACAGGGTGATTCCATAATTTATTCCTCAGAATTGAGTGAGTCCATATTTTTTTTCCTCTGCTTGGTCTAAAAAAGTAACCGTTACTGACTGCCACAATTATTTTTCCTGATTTCTTAGTGTTTCTTAAAGCGAGAAAGTTGCCATTTGAAATGACTTTAGTTTTGTGTCATGTCTGTGATCTGCTTTTTTTCTACAAAATTAAACAACTGAATGAACATCCTCGGAGGCCGGTGATTCCATAATTATTGCCAGGGGTTGTACTAATCCACCGTGCTGCCAAAAATAAATAAATAAATAAATAAATAAAAGACTGCTTGAGACTTCCATGACCCAATCCTAGATAAGTGGTTGAAGATGAGTGAGTGACTGTTTGAGACTTGGCCTGGTTGTCTGCCTGTGTGGTTTCCATCCAGGATCCAAGGCATTTCAGTGGTGTGGTAGATGCAGAACACTGGCTTAGTGGTTAGCACTGTTGCCTCACTGCAAGAAGGTCATGGGATCAATTCCCACTGTTGGCCTTTCTGTGTGCAGTTTGCATGTTCTCCCCATGATTGCGTGGGTTTCCTCTGGGTGCGCCGGTTTCCTCACACATCCACAGACATGCAGGTTAGGTGAATTGGAAACTTTATAACTGTCCAGGTCTCCCTTGTAAAAGAGATCTTGATCTCAATGGGACTAACCTGGATAAGTAAAGGATAAATTAAAGTGTAGCAGGGGGTGACACCAGTCGATTCTTACAGACTTGGCCCACATGCTTTGACTTAGGTGTGCTTTAGTGCCTTCTAGTGGTAAAAATGTGATTAGTAGTTGGATCATCGTGCTGCCATATATGGAGGAGTGAGGTACTGTTTACACATTATAAATTATTGGCGTCCTCCTCCCACCCATGTGCTTAAAGGGATTTTGTCCCCAAGTGCTTGCTGAGAGGATTACCAAAATGTCAAGTGGAACCTCTGGTGCTTCTCAGAAATGAAGCCAGCACAGAAGTGCCAAACCTTGCAGTTCCTTGAGTCGCTGGCTCCACAGACCCCATATGCACTCTGAGTGCTTCTGGACTTAAAGTGAGGATAACTTTCTTAAGCATGTGCATAACTGGACAACTAACATACTTTATAAAAAAGGTGAAAATATTTCTGAAATGTTCTCCTGTAAGTGCACTTACATAAATGAATAAATTAAAGATGATCAGTTTGCTTGCTTTTTAAAAGAGGTCTGCGCTAGTGTAAGTTTCTACACGGGAGCACGGCTGTTATTTTCAAAGAAGGTCTATCAGAAACAGTGGTCCTGTTCAGGTTCATATAGTATATTGGTCCCCAGACAGTTTTTGACATTCCAGCAGAGTCACATAAAGCTGCTTCCCCAAGTTATTTCCAGAGTTGTTAACCATATGCCTGGAAAGTGAGGTGAAGTGGTGATCACATGTGCTGCTCACTGTACGTGCATGCAGACAGACAGATGACAGACAGATGACAGACAGATGACAGGCGAACAGCCGGTATCTTGAGATGTATACAGTCATGGTAGGGATGGGTATTGATAAGATTTTATCGATATTGATGCCATTATCGATTCTGCTTATCGATCCGATTCCTTATCGATTCCCTTATCGATACCTCTTGTGAATTTTGTACTAAAAGTAGGCTTTACAGGTTTTCTATGTATTTCATTGAGTCTTAAAGTAAATAAATATGAAATTGGTCACTGTATCCTTGATCTCTGGACATAAATAAAAATAAACAAAACAGTGTTTCGCTTTGAAGTTATTAATTCCGACTGGACTCTATCGTTCTAACTTGACTTGTCAGAGAGCCGTGCAGCGTTTGGAGTTGTGTGAACAGAACGGAGGATGATTCTCGTTTCTTTCTCACAACACAGGAGTCCCAGTTAGTGACTTTAATCTGCACAAAAGTGACTCATGATTTCACATATTCAGGGATGAAAGTGGTGAAAAACAAAAAAAGCTGAAACCTAAAAATTACCCCCAACACCACCTGCACGAAAATGTTTGAATTCTAGAAGCTCTGAAATGCAATCTGGGGCTATTCCAGACGATAAACTGGAGTGAGAGCAGCATCCATTTAGTGAGAAAAAAATCCAACTTTCCTCATTCAGATTCATTCCAGTAGTATTCTGTTCTTACTAGGATGCTGCAGTTTTCTAGTTTGGCAGATAGTTCTGGAGGAAATCACGGAAATTAACACATTGAAAATATGGTTTGACCGAAACAAATTGTCATTAAACTTAAATAAGACAGGGATGAAATGGAGGTGTAAGAGACACTAGGTGTTCACAGGAAACACTTATTTATTTCTGTATGTATGTATTTATGTATGTTCATTGTTAGTTGGTTTTATATTTTCTGTTGTGTTTCTGTTCAGGTTCTTTTTGTCTCTTTCTCTAAAATTGTATATAATAACTAATCATTAGAGTATTAATATATAAACAAAAATAAATTTAAAAAATATTAGAATTTGTAATACATTTGACTCTTTTATGACAACAAACGCTTATTATACAGAAAACAAATGCACCCGAACGTGATGACATCTGCAATTGCTTAATGCTAACTTTAACATTGAAAATGCCATAGACATGCTAACGGGTTAGCATCGCTCCTGTTTTTAAGTTATAAAATACATCTATCTATCTATCGACCACAGGTGGGAATCGAGCCCACAACCTTCTTTCTGTGAGGCAACAGTGCTAACCATGATATCCCCATGCTGCATTCAGCTAATCAGCTAGCAGCTAATTAGTGAAGTTAAATCCTATGTTAACAGATTAGCTTTTCAGCTAACTCTGTAGACCATTAGCATTAAATTTCGTTCCCCTAGGTTCAAGTCAGCTAACATTTTTATTAAAATAAAGTTTAATGAACCAAAGTGTCTGTAAATGGTAACATCGTATATGTTTATTCCTGTTGGAGGTTACACTAATCCACTAATCCAGTAAGTGAAATTGACATATCGTGCAAAAGCAACAAGCATCGCCTTCAGGAGATGGAGGTCAAACCTGAGTAAATACATGGATTTGATAATTAAAATTATTTTCTACATGTATTTTTATTTCTTAATCATTCGTGTTTGTTTAATACTTTCTGTGTTATGAATTAACTATATGTATGGAAACTACTGTTTAACGTAATTTGTTCATTTAATTATTTATGTAGGCTACATTTTCATCATAGTCTGATTTTGGCAGACTGAACTGTTTTAGGAACCGCCGTGTTTATGCTTAAACATATTAAAATTTCACCTCTTTAGGTCTGTTTTTCTAGCTAACAAAAAAACAAAAACAAAAAACAAAGAAAAAAATAAAATAAAATCCAAAGCTAATTCCTACTTAAAAAGCAATTGATTATCTATAGCTTCCAACAAATGTTTTAGCAGTTTGTCGGTTTAATGTTTTTGGATTAGTGCAGTGGTTCTCAAACGTTTTCAGTCCAAGAGCCACTTGACCAATGAAAAAATCTTGCACCTCACCTAACTCACAAAATAAACAAAACAATAGTCATTTAAATACGATTTGAGTTAATAATGAAAATAATACATACATGCTTCTATCTATTAGACTTTGGAGTCTCTGTTTTTCAGCAGTTTGAGAACGATTTGCTATTAATTATGACATTAATTTAAAATATGGTATTTTACCAATATTCTCACGGCCCAGTAGCGGCGGTCTGTGGACCGCTGTTTGAGAAAGGGCGGATTTGTGGTTAATGAAGCTAACTTTTAGATGAGCTGTTCCCACCACTGTAACCTTTGCGTGACTTTCCGGTCAGTCAGTGGGAATATGTGCTGATAGTTACCCATGCTGTTGGGTGGGGACACTGAGTCCTCGTGTTTGAAGGACAGGCTGGACAGCTGAGGACTGAGATGAGATGGCGTGTGTCCGTAAGTGGGGTTGTTGTCCAAAGTGAGTGCTCCATAACCTTAGAGATAGCAAATAAAGAAGAGCAGGGCGAAGTTAAAATGTTGTTTTTGATCTGGTAGAGTCGTTAGATTACCGTCTGACAAATGAGTGTAGCATTCTGAAGTCTTCGGGGTCTGCTGACTTTATCTGAATCCCCTGGCAGTAGCTCATCATCACTAGCAGGGTGACCACAGAGAGACATCCATCACGCCACAAAATCCTTTTTCCTTGTAACACAGTAACATATTCCTTCCACCACCCCGCCAACTGTCTACCGTTGGCCTTGTGGTTGCAGTATTTATGGCAGGTGGAAAAAGAAATTTGGCAAACACACTACAGATGGATTGAGGAGAACTATTGTCAAACGTGCTGAAGTATGGGAAGTATGAATTACAAACTTTGTAACTAAAAGCGCTATCAGAATACTGTAGATATCGAGACTCTACGCACAATTTCGCTTTTACCTTTTTTAAATTTCTTAACATTTCTAAAAATGAAAGAAAAAATCAATTTAATATATTAATTTTTTAAAAATTATTCCTTTAAGGTTATATCAAAAACAGTTTTATAAACTTTAATATAGAGATGCCTAAATTTTGGTATGAGTTTAAAGGGGATCATTTTAGAAATTTTAATATGTAAAAGCCTGATTTATTTATTTATTTATTTATTACGTCACGCCAGGGACGTAATAAAATCATGGTATTTATTTATTTATTTGTCTGTTAGCAGGATTATGTCAAAACTACTCCACGGATTTTCACCAAATTTGCAATTTATTGACATAAACAAATTAAAATTTAAAAACTTAAAAATAAAAACTGAAAGGTATGTAGACTTTCTATACTGGCATGTAATTATCTCAGGTAGAGGTGAAGATGTGTGTCTGTTTTGGAGGTTTTTCCAAAGGGGCAAAAGTGTGTTATTTGAACTATAACCTTTGAAGGGTTCCTATTCACTCCAGACAAAAATGAAGACTATACTGACACAAACTGTGCTTCCCACTTGTGACAAATGATTAATTCACATCCGCTGAAAAACAGCCAGGTGGGTATTAGTAATAGCTATATGAAAACCATGATGTCAGTAGTTCACAGGCTCTTATATCATGAGGCTGGTTAAGGCTGGTGTTGAAACATTCTGGAGAAAAATGGCTCATCTGCCCTCACGGTCAGAACACTATGCTGAGCATTTTATCACTTACATTTCCCAAACATGACTCTCCGTGTACTGCCGATGAACCCACGTCAACACACACTTGCAGGCTGACCTCTGAGTAATGAAGGCGTTACTGACACACCCAGTTGCAGCAGTTAAAGTAGAAAAATCATATCAGTTATAACAAAGCATTAAAGACAGAATGAGAATTAAAATACCCAAAACGTTCTGCCTGACGACGCCAAAAAATTTATTTCAGGATTTCTTCAATCCAGAAGTGCCTTTGTGGTTAATTGTGTCTCTCCAAGGCAAAGTTTTCTTTCAGTTTCACTTTGTTAGATTTTCATTATTCACAGTAACAAACTAAGTTTGATCCGCATATGATCCGTATTGCGGATTTAGCGGATATTTGATATTAATATTGAAAAACCCTTTTGATCCCTATTTTATATTACATTTTTGCTTATAAAAAGCCACTTCTAACTTTTTCCAAAGTAAAATTTGTGGAATTGAAAACTAGTGTTGGCAGAGGTTTGCGCTGCATGAACTATTATTATTATTATTATTATTATTATTATTATTATTATTATTATTATTATTAATGTATTTATTTTCAAATGTTATTTCAACTTCATAGAACCTGAGATTTTGATGAATGTACATGAGATCTACCATTTCACAATATAAAGTGCAAGATTAAGCACATCATATTTTAAGAGGGGATAAAAAGATATTTTACACATTGAACCAGATGAAATCGTGAATGAATCTGTGATCAGTCCTGAATTAACAATACATGTGTTAATTCTCCCGGTGAGTAAAAATTCATTTCTGCCCAATCTGTTGTAAACATGAGTGGAGAGGAAGTGTTGGAGATCTCTGCCAGATCGCTGTGAGAAAACTGTCGGGTCTTTTCCTGACATGGGACAGAATGACCTGGTCCAGCACATAACATCCTGCTCAGACACAACAGTGTGCACGTATAACCAACCACACACATGAAAAGAAAATGTAGAGAATATGCACTGTGAAACTAAAGATAGTGCATGTGGAAAAACAGCTCTCATTCTGATAACCCTGCCCGGAATATTGCTGATCAGCGTGAAAACAAACGGCTTCTTGTGGTTTTCAGATGATGTGAAGGGGGGAGTCGACAGAGAGGAGGTGAGCTGGGTGGAGTACTGAGGGTGCTTACTTTGGTTCCTGGGTGCTGGGGGACTGTCCAGGCAGCCGGGCAGGTAGGTCCCCCCGGGGAACACTGTGGGTTGTCCTGCAGTTGCCTCTCCAAATGCTCCGACCCGACAGGGACCCGAGCCTGTAAACTGTCCAGAGAAGTGCACAGTGAAGGCCCCAAGCCCACAGTGAGGGTCCTCGACGGCGTCAGAGATCCCCCAGCCTGGTTCTTGTTTGATGAGGGAGTGGTGGCTGGGCAGGGAGCTGTACGGAGAGCCAGGGTGGAGGTCCAGCAGATTAGTCCACTGGCCACTGCCCACAGACATACCACAACCTCCGCCGCTGCCAGCTAAGGTGTGCACGGGAGGCGCCGGAGGTAGAAGGGTGAGCTCTTGAATGTCTGAGCCCATGGCTCCACACGGCTCCGTCAGCATGGAGGAGGTGGTTCAGAGCAGAGCACGGAAACAGAGATGCTATCCCAGCGGAAATGTAGTAGCAGTACCGCAATCACCTCCCGACAGTTAAACAAAAAGGAGGGAAAAAATTAAGAAACAACAGACTGAGCGTGAAAGTCACGGTAGACTAAGGAGCTATCTGTCCTCACTGTTGAGCATCATGAGAACTGAAGACCAAAATATGCCATCAAACCTCAAGATGTCTGGACTCTGTGAGGGTAACAGTGCCTGGTCCTTCTACCTCGGTCATGTCTGGCTTTTCTTACTGTCCTGAAGGCTGAAAAACTGCAAAACTCATTGGACTGGGGAGGAGCTTATGGGGAGGTTTGACAAGGGAATGACCTGCTTGCTGCAGCACACAGACATTTCTCACCAGAGTTAGTAATGTCTTATTTGTATGAGTGGACGTTGCTTTTAAAGCTTAGGTCAAGTGTAGATCACATGGTATGTTTGTATAAATGCATACATACAAGTACAAGCTCATTTTGATAAAAAAAAAAAAAAAAAAATCTGTAAATTAAAGCTGAAAGAATGACCTGAAAATACAGTATATCACATTTGTTTTGGGATTTTTTTTTATTTATTTTGGATTTTTTTTTTTTTTTCAGATTGAATAATATGTCAAAATGAGTAAGTATACAAAAAACTGATGCTTGCATCTTGACCAATTACTTCCTACATAACAACCAAAAAGTTGAATATGAGAGAGAATAAAAGTCACTGAAACAAAAACCACGCTAAAGTATAGCTTTTAACTTGCAAACAAATTATTTGTGTAACTGTGTAAATTGCCCTTTTACGCTTTTGACAATATGTTCAACAAAAACATAAACACTTACAACATTTGTGTGTTCACACCCATTTTCATTATTTGAAGGAAACAATGTAAAACTTCTTCTGTTACCGACAAAAGGTTCATTTTCCTTAAAGTTTGTTCACAAATTTGTGCTTCACGTTTGCCAAAATAATCCGTCCACATGGCTGGTGTGACATATGCTGATTAAACAGCATGATTATTGCACAGGTGTACACTGTAAACCTGAATGTCCAAATTAATGAAGTCGTGTAAACTAAAGTTTGAAGAAAACGTTCTACTTACTTAAATATTTCAAGTTTGTGTTACATGGTTTCACTTTTGGAGTAAATTAAACTCAGAATTTTTGATTGACTTGAACTAATTGGATATTAAGTAAGCAAACCTCAAAGCATAACTTAAGCACAACTTAAAATGAAAATAATTGAGTTGACTTAATGAACATTTCAAGAGGAGCAGTGACCAAGTGGTTAGTGCGCTTGGTTCCGGTGCAGAAGGCTCCTTGTTTAAGCCCCGCCCCTGGCACGTTTCTCTATGTAATGTGGAGTTGTGTCAGGAAGAGCATCCGGTGTAAAACGTGTGCCAAATCAACATACAGATCCACCTTGGATTTGCTGTGGCGATCCTGAGTGAAAAACAAGGGAGCAGCTGAAGGAACTCAATGAATAATTTAATAGTAATCATGAGGTACAAGTAGCATATAATCAGAACTTTTAAGTTCTGGGACCAATTGACTTATAAGTTTATGAACTCAAAAATTTTGTGGCAATTGACTGCCTCAATATTTTTGAGTTCTATTAACTTGTTGGGGTTTACAGTGCACTTGAGACTGCTCATAATGAAAAGCCACTCTAAAAAGTGCAGAAAGTCTTTATTTGGTGAATAAGATGGACATGGCAGCCCTGTGCTAGCACGGTTCAAACTATTCTAACAAAATATTCAGAGGAAAATGTACAAAAAAGTAATGCACTAAAATCCATACATATTTGTACAGATTTTTGAGCTGGAATTTGTACATATTTCATATATTTTCCATCAAGAAACAGCAATGACGTCTCTAACAACAGGATGGCAGCAAAATATAAGTAAAACCGGAATACGGTAAAAAAATATGGTAAAACTGGAGTTGAATAAGGAAGGGCATCTGGTGTAAAAGTTGTGCCAAATCTCAAAGAGGATCTGTACTGGGTCCACTGTGGTGAGCCTGTACAAACTGGGGCAGCCAAACAACATCTTTTTGTCACTGTTATTCTAACACTAATGTTACCCAAAAACACAAACACGCTATTTTGAATGTGAAACACACATTGTAGTGCAGCAAATAACTGAAACAATACTTCAAATGGTGATACAAGCACCAAAGCCAGCACCAATTCTGCTTAGACATTGCTCTTTTGAAAAAACTGACGGGCCACTTGAATTTTCAATAGGTGGTCACGTAGGGGTCAATTGAAGAATTATACAGGGGTTAAAATATAAAATGCTCCAATCATATTGCAAACTATACCACATTATTTGTTTGATCATAAAGATTCCAAAAAGGTATAGTTTGGACTATCTATGACTGAATGGAGTTATAGGGTAAAAACATTAAGAATGGTGACAAAGGTCAATTTCAGTTTGTATAGGGGTCAAAAGTTAAAGTTGCTCCAGTTTTAGTAAAAAATGGTGCAAATTGTTGATTGAGCTACTTGGATTAATAAATGGAATAGTTTTGACTGTGTTGAATGATTGGTCTCTAAAGTAAAGGTCAAATAATGTTGACGTCCATTGAATTCTATGACATGTGACATATGTTACCCCGTAACGTGATAACTAAGCATGATACATGGTGCAAACTATTACTTTTTGAAACCCTATTAACTCAACCATTAATTTGCATCACCTTTGAACAAAATAGGAGCAACTCTAACTTTTGACCTCTGTACAAACTGAAAGTGAACTTTGTCACCATTCTTGTTGTTTTTACCCCATAATTCTATAGAATTCAGTCATAGATACTCCAAACTATACCTTTTAGGAATCTTTACAATCAGACAAATAATGTGATATAATTTTCAATATGACTGGAGCATTTTTATATTTTGACCCCTATGTAATTCTTCAGTTGACCCCTACGTGGCCGCCTATTGAAAATTCAAGTGGCCCGTTGTTTTTTCAAAAGTGTAATATCTAAGGTGTATGTTTCCAAATTTGGTGCTTGTATCACCATTTTTAAGGATTCCTCTGTAAATATTCTGTTATCTGCTGCACTGTTGTGCATTCACAGGGAAATTTGTAGTAATACGAACAAACTATTGCACTCAACATTTTGTATCATATATGAAATGCGGTGTGAGAATATGTTGCATGGTTCCACGTCTACAGTTGTGAGACTGGATGGAAACAACACTGGAGGCAGTTTATGGTAGTGAAATGAGCATTCACTTCACAGACAACCGCTCTGGTGGACATTTCTGCAGTCAGCATGTCAAATGCATGCTCCCTCAGAAATTGTGTTTTATGACAAAACTACATACAAGAAGCTTTGAAACCTTGCTCTTACCTTGGAAAACCTTAGAGGGCAGTGGTGAACCAGCCTATTTGCTTGTCATTATATCATTATGGTGTGTTACTGTTTAAACTATGGCTGAATTTTTAACATGTTCAAAAATGTTTCTTTTTGAGTCTGAACCTTTGGCTTATTTTGGTAATTCTGTACATTTCTGTGGAGCTTGTACATGCCTTAACATCACTGTGAGGTTTTCTGTTGACAAAATGGTCATGCTGCTGTTGTTTTTGTACAAGTTTTAGTACAAGTCCAACATATTATGTTATCACAGCATGCACTAGACCAATGAGTTACAGTAGTGTTCAGAATAATAGTAGTGCTATGTGACTAAAAAGATTAATCCAGGTTTTGAGTATATTTCTTATTGTTACATGGGAAACAAGGTACCAGTAGATTCAGTAGATTCTCACAAATCCAACAAGACCAAGCATTCATGATATGCATAGTCTTAAGGCTATGAAATTGGGCTATTAGTAAAAAAAAGTAGAAAAGGGGGTTTTCACAATAATAGTAGCATCTGCTGCTGATGCTACAAACTCAAACTATTATGTTCAAACTGCTTTTTTAGCAATCCTGTGAATCACTAAACTAGTATTTAGTTGTATAACCACAGTTTTTCATGATTTCTTCACATCTTCGAGGCATTAATTTTGTTGGTTTGGAAGCAAGATTTTGCTCATTTACTAGTGTGCTTGGGGTCATTGTCTTGTTGAAACACCCATTTCACGGGCATGTCCTCTTCAACATAAGGCAACATGACCTCTTCAACTATTTTGACATATCCAAACTGATCCATGATACCTGGTAATGCCCCCAAATGCCTTGAAGCGGCCCTGGATACCAGTTTTCCATTTCAAGCATTGGGTGCCTTATATTCTCTGGCAAAATAATGATGAATTAAAAGTTGGCACACTAAAAAAATATTACTCATCATTTTAAGGATATTGGTTCACTTCTCTTATTCTTACACTGCTGTTGTCGTAATTGTGAAAATATTCTCATCACATGAGCAAAATGAGTTGGAAATAATATGCATGTTTCGAAAGCTCAATTTTACAATTCTATTGGATTTTTTTTTTTTTTTTAAGTTGACTGCTTCATTTTTACTGCTTTGTATATCTCGTTGCAGGTTCATTTTGAGTAGCCTGTGTGTCTGCTTATTATGGTACTACAACTATAGTGGGACTTTTTCCAACTGCATTAAATAAGATACACAGCTATTTCACAATAAATACAATAAAAGAAAAAAATCAATAAGAAACTATTGGCGGTAAAACTGTCCCATGTTAGAAATATTGTTTCGTTAAAGCTGCTCAAAAACTGCTTGGCCTTGGAGGAACGCCACATCGCACAAAGGGATAATTATTTATTGGTCGTGGTGAGGGGGAGTTGAAATGAGTGGACGTGTGTGTGTGTGTGTGTGTGTGTGTGTGTGTGTGTGTGTGTGTGTGTGTGTGTGTGTGTGTGTGTGTGTGTGTGTGTGTGTGTGTGTGTGTGTGTTCCTGCGTGCGTGAGTAAGTGCTTAGGAGATAGAGGTGGTGACCTTAACTCAGGCTTGACACAGTGTAGAACTGCAGAGGAATGCAGTCATTTGGAATATGGTTATAAATTCAACACAGCTGCTGTGAATCTTTTCACATATCAGAGCACCACTCAGAGGTCGCATACATACATACACACACACACACACACACACACATATATATATATGTGTGTGTGTGTGTGTCAGACCTGCAACAGACTGGCGGCCTGCCCAGGGTATACCCCATCTCTCACCCAGTGTCTCCTGGGATTGGCTCTAACCTCGATGATGTTTATCTGAAATAAGTGGGTGAACACATTTTTCTGTAAGTTCTGGAAAACAGCTTCTGCCTCTTCCTGGTAATATAATACAAGCTTTTATCTTATTTAGATTCATGAGTTTTTGTGATTTTAACAAACGTAGTAATTCTGATTTTTACATCCACCAAGGACATAATAAAATCACTGATGTTTGTTTATTTATTTGTCTGTCTGTCTGTCTGTCTGTTAGCAGGATTATGTCAAAACTACTGCACGGATTTTGACGACATTTTCACCACAGATAGATATTAAGCCATGGAAGAACCCATTACATTTTGGAGGTGATCCAGATCCGGATTCAGGGTCAAGATTTCACTTTATCTAGGCTTTGAAGGATTTGCACCAAATTTGCACCACAGATAGATATTAGCACATGGAAGACTCCACTGAATTTTCGAGGTGATCCAGATCTGGATCGGCGGACGAAATCTCGGATTGCGCTTGTATTTATTAAAAATATTAAAGTTGGATTCGTATTCTGATAAACTGGACCTTTCAAATCTCAGTTGTCGTCCTGCGTCCTTGTTTTGTCTGTGTGTTTATTGTTTTTCTGTGCTGATGGGGATTTTTTTTTTCCTCATTGCTGCTGTGTAACGCAGCGTCTATGAGGGTTTTTTTTTTTTCTCGTTTTCCCTCATGTTTTGCTTTTCAATATATGTTTATGTACCGGGCCGGCCTATGTGTGTTGTGTGTTGTGTGTGTGTCGTTTGTTATGGGTCGGTCTTGGTTTGCTCAGCCCTGCTGTTGACCAAGGCAGGGATGTACATCTGGAGCTGGTCCCCGGGCGCCTAATGGCGACTTCTGCTCCTACTGGCAAATAGAATGGGTTAAATGCAGTACACACATTTCATTGTGCAGGGAACATGTTCTTCTGTGCATATGACAGTAAAATTCCTTTGAATCCTTTGAATCCTTGAATTAAAGTAGTTGCAAATTTTAGCTGATAGAAGAAATTCTCTTCTCTGTAAAAACAATTTTGTTATCACTGTAGTAATATAATGTTAAACGGACTGCATTTCCTATAGCACTATTCCATCTGATGCAGATGCTCAAAGTGCTTTACAATGATGCCAAGGCGTTCAACTGTTGTGCAGCAGATAAGTGAATATTTAATGAGGGATCCTTCAAATGGTGATGCAAGCACCAAATTTAGCACACATACTCCTTAGACATTGCTCTTTTAAAAATGCCGAGTGGCCACATGAACGTTCAATAGGTGGCCAAGAAGGGGTCAATTAAAAAATTACACAGGGGTCAGAATTTAAACTGCACATGAGGAGCAATTCAGTGATTAGGGACTTTTCTCAACCAAACCAAGTATCCTTTCTGGTCTTAAGCCATCACTTTAACTTCTAGACCATCATCTCCCCACCAGAACTACCTGCTGCTGGTAGTTCTGGTATTACTACCAGCAGCAGCTTTTCATGCAGTACAAAAGACCAGACTGTAAAACCTGACAAGTTGACTTTACTTTAAAAAAAAACGACTGCCTGTAAAAAGATAAGAACAAGTACTTCTTTCATTAAGAATAATTTTAAATGAAAAAGTACTTGCTCTTTACTTATCTTTTTACATGTCAATAAGAATCCACAACTTATGAGCCAATGTGGCAAAGTAGAGAATTTTAACAAGTTCCTGTCATCTCCAAATGGAATATTAGTGGAGGATTCTGGTGAACATCAGTGACCTTTACTTCATCTTAAAGAGAAGTAGAGAGGTCAGGAGAGGGACACCGCAAAGTGGCAGTCAAAACAGGAAAAGTTGATAGGATGAGAGAGAGAAGCACATCATACTGTACTCTTCAAGTGATGAAACTACTGTGACTGCCATAACTTGGAATGCTGTTGTTGTCCGTCATTATTGCTCA
The DNA here is from genome assembly GCF_902500255.1 of Thalassophryne amazonica. Taxonomy (NCBI): domain Eukaryota; kingdom Metazoa; phylum Chordata; class Actinopteri; order Batrachoidiformes; family Batrachoididae; genus Thalassophryne; species Thalassophryne amazonica. The sequence goes on from NC_047104.1 coordinate 86,428,925, forward strand.
GTTGCACAGAAATATCTTATGAAGTACGTGTAAATATGTAAATACAAGTTTGGCTGCTTTAAGCGTTTCTGCTTTAAGTTCCGTTGTAATGGTTTACTTGCCTGAGCTCTGCAGAGATGGTTTGTTTTGTGAAGGCAGTGTACCTCGATATCAGTGTACTTATACAGACCCAATCACAGATTCCACTCTGTGGTTTCTGTTCACGGAAAACACAGAATTCTCTCTAACTATTCTGGGAAATAAATGAGTGCAAAGGCAGATCTCTATCCCCGAGGAACGCCCAGGCATTCCGAAGATGTCCATGTAGTGGACTTGAAAATAGTAGCAAAGAAAATTAATTACTCCCCAAACAATTTTAAAACCTTCTGTGGTCCACTTACTACAAATAAACATGAATGTAAAACCTAAAATAATGTTCTGGCTGGACAAAAGGTTCTGGCACAATTAAAAGCATCTTTGCAAAAACTAGAGAGAAAATAAATGCAGCATGTATGAGCCAAGGCAAACGCTGGCTGTGGCTTCCCCGGCGGAGTCTTTAGCAGGGATTCATCAAAGGTGACGGCCCAAGAGAAAACGCTTTCAGTCCCGATGACGGATGACAGTCCACAAATACATTCATTCTTCAGATCAATCTCTGGTTAACTCTGAGTTTAAAACAACATCAGTGTGGAGACGAAGGCAAATGGTCAGTGCTGCCTGTGACCCTCAATAAGAAATCCAAAAAGGTTGCAACATTCTCCGGAATCACGTGTAAGATGCTATTTTACATGGAATGTTTTCAGTTAGAATGTCATGATGGACAGACTGCATTTGGACTGCTTTTATATAGCGCTTTTTCATCTGAATCAGGAGCTCAAAGCGCTTTACAGTGATGCCTCACATTCACTCATTCACACACCAATGTCAGGGTGCTGCAGTACAAGGTGCTCTCTACACACTGGGAGTAACTTGGGGATAAAGGACCTTGGCCAAGGGCCCTTAGGGATTTATCCAGCCTGACAGGGATTTTAACCAAGAATCCACTGGTCTTTAGCCCACTGCTTAACCACTAGACCAGTATCATTCCACAGAGACGGCTCTCATGAAAGTGATGAATGATCTTCTGCTTACAATGGATTCGGACACCACTGCGGTTCTGTTGCTGTTAGATCTCAGTGCTGCATTTGATACCGTGGATCAGCATATTCGACTTGATAGGCTGGAAAATCATTTTGGGATTACTGGGAGTGCCCTTGCATGGTTGACGTCATACTTGACCAGTTGTTCTCACTATGTTTTGTACAGTAACACTACCTCTAACCTTAGTGACATGAAATTTGGGGTTCCACAGGGGTCCGTCTTAGGCCCCTTAATTTTCTCCCTTTATATAGCACCCCTTGGGCACATATTGTACCGTTTTAGGATTACCTTTCACTGCTATGCTGATGATACTCAGTTATACATGCCGATAACTGCTGGTAATCTCATTCACATCAAATCCTCAGAAGATCGCCTTGCATCATTGAGAAGTTGGATGTCTAGAAACTTCCTACTTTTAAACTCTGATAAGACTGAAATGATGGTTCTTGGTCCAGTGAGGCATCGGCATCAATTTGACCAGTTAACGCTCAGCCTAAGCTCGTGTGTCATATATCACACTGACAAAGTGAGGAACCTTGGGGTAATTTTTGATCCTACATTGTCCTTTGACCTCCACATTAGAGATATTACGAGGACTGCTTTCTTCCACCTACGAAATATAGTGAAGATTTGTCCCATCCTGTCTATGACTGATGCTGAGACCCTGCTGAGATTGGACTACTGCAATGTTCTATTTTCTGGTTTCCCGCAGTCCAGCATTAGGGCCCTCCAATTGGTTCAAAATGCTGCAGCCAGACTTTTGACACGAAACAGAACGTTTGACCACATTACACCCATTTTGGCATCCCTTCACTGGCTACCTGTCCCAGTGAGTTCAGATTTTAAGGTTCTGCTACTAGTCTATAAAATTGTTCATGCACTGGCACCTCCCTACCTAGCTGACCTAATTAAACCTTACGTACTGTCCCAGGCTTTGCGTTCTCAGGGTGAAGGACTACTTTGTGTGCCTTAAGTAAATAAGAAGTCTGCGGGTCACAGAGCTTTCTCTTATTGTGCCCCTGTTCTGTGGAATGATCTCCCTGTGTCAATAAAACAGTCAGATTCTGTGGAGACTTTCAAGTCCAGTGAAGATGCACTTATTTTCCCTTTCATCTGGATAGCATACTGGCATAGTATAGCATAGTTCTACACTTTTTACTCTTTTAATTCATTTTATTAGGAAACGAAGCATGCCGCAGCCTCAACTTTACCTAAATTCTGGGTCTTTTAGTAAAGCTTAGGGCTAGTGGCTGGCGATCACCTTCGTATTTCCTGTTTTTCTTGTTGTTTAATGCTGACAAATTATACAGTATTTCTTGTCTTTCTGATGCCTGATTCTGTTTTTTCTCTCTATTTAAGGAGCAGCTCCATCCAGAGATAGTATTTGTGCTGGTGACCCTCTTGTCCTGTGCACCAACAACATTTCCTGTATATTTGTTTTGTGAATTGTTCTGTAATTTATGTCTGTAACATGGCCCAAGCAGAGGGTCACCCCTTTGAGTCTGGTCTGCTTGAGGTTTCTTCCTCAGAGGGAGTTTATCCTTACCACTGCTGCTCTGGGGGTTAGTAAGGTTAGACCTTACTTGTATGAAGCGCCTTGAGGCAACTCTGTTGTGATTTGGCGCTATATAAATGAAAATAAATTGAAATTGAAAAATAGACAATCACATCCCCATGATAAACTGCACAGAAACCAAAGAAATACCTTTTTACATTTATTTATATTTATTTTACATTTATGTTTTTGTATCTGAAGTTAGCAGCAGGTAGTAGCTCAGTGGATTTAAGCATAAAAATTCAAAAAGAAAAAATAATATAGCACCTTTAACTGCACCACAGACTAAAACAGTTAAATCAAATCAAATCAAATCAATTTTATTTATATAGCGCCAAATCACAACAAACAGTTGCCCCAAGGTGCTTTATATTGTAAGGCAAAAGCCATACAATAATTACAGAAAAACCCCAACGGTTAAAACGACCTCCTATGTTAAATGTGGTTTATTAAATATTAGGTCTCTCTCTTCTAAGTCCCTGTTAGTAAATGATATAATAATTGATCAACAATTATTCAGCTCCCCCTCTAGCTGCCACCTTATCGTGGTGGGGGAGTTTGCGCACCCGGATGATCCTAGGAGCTATGTTGTCGGGGACTTTGTGCCCCTTGTAGGGTCTCCCAGGGCAAACAGGTCCAAGGTGACGGATCAGTCTAAGGGCAGTTCAGAACCTCCATGACCAGTAAAAAATCAAGGACCGAGACATCGCCCGGTATGGCGGAGCCGGGGCCCAACCCTGGAGCCAGGCCTGAGGTTGGGGCTCGCGCGCGAGCGCCTGGTGGTTGGGCCTTAGCCCATGGGGCCCAGTCGGGTTCAGCCCGAAAGAGCGACGTGGGCTCGCCCTCCTGTGGGTTCACCACCTGCAGAGGGGGCCATGGGGGTCGGGTGCAGAGAGGATTGGATGGCGGTCGAGGGTGGGTGGCCCGGCGGCCCGGTCCATGCTTACAACCCCTGGCTGTTGGGACGTGGAATGTCACCTCGCTGGGGGGGAAGGAGCCTGAGCTTGTGCGTGAGGTTGAGAGATACTGACTAGAGATAGTCGTGCTCACCTCAACGCACAGCTTGGGCTCTGGTACCCAACTCCTGGAGAGGGGCTGGATGCTTCATTTTTCTGGCGTTGCCAGACCTGGAGGGGGGTGATCGGGAAGCTGCAGCACCTCCTCCTGCTGACCGAATGCCAGAAACAGACATTCCACTGGTCGTTCAACGAACCCTCCCACCTTTCCCTGAAGCATACATAAGCACTCCGGAGCCGTACGGAGGCTGTGTCGAGACATGCGTGGACTTCTTGATGCAGTGCTCGCTCGTCTTTTCACAGTGCCCTGTCATGTACGCGTCAGACGCTAGCCAGGTGGCTTACGTTATAAATTTGCTTCGTGGAGAGGCACGCGCCTGGGCTACGGTGCTCTGGGAGCAGAATTCACGGCTCCTAACGACATATGCTGGGTTTGTGAGGGAGTTCCGAAGGTGTCGACCACCCTCATAGAGGCGAGACCACTTCAAGCGTGCTGCTGTCGATAAGACAGGGGTGTCTGAGCGCAGCGAAGTATGCAGTCGACTTCCGCATTGCGGCAGCGCAAGCTGGCTGGAATGCTGTTGCGCTCCGCGCCGCCTTCGTAAACGGACTGTCTCTGGTCCTTAAGGAGCACCTGGTGGCGAAGGACGAGCCGCGGGATTTAGATGGGCTTATCGATCTGGTTATACGGTTAGACAACCGATTAACAGAACACCGACGGGAGCGAGACGAAGGGCGTGGTCAGGCACAAGCCGTCCTTCTTCCTCCCGGGTCCGAAAGAGAGCCGTCTTCCCCACGCTCCACAGCCAGGGCACTCCACATGACGACAGCTCCCCCTGCTGACGTTGTTAGAGAGACGAGCAGGGCCAAAAGGCAACCAGATCACAGACAAAGGAGGCTGGTCCGTGGGGAGTGTTTTCTCTGCAGCTCAACCGAGCACACACAGAAAAAATGCCCCAAACGGTCAATACAGCAGCACTCGTCCTTAGAGACTGGGCTAAGGCTGGGTCACAATACCCACACGGGGAGACCCCGAAAATCTGCACGCATCTCAGTCACGATCCTGAGCGGGGATTTAACCCTTCACGCCCCAGCACTGGTGGACACGGGGTCGGAAGGGAATCTGCTGGATAGCAGATGGGCAAAGGAGGTTGGGCTCCCTCTAGTGGCCTTACCGTCACCATTGTCGGTGCGGGCACTAGATGGCACCCTTCTTCCACTAATCGCACACCAGACACAGCCAGTGACATTGGTTGCATCTGGAAATCACAGGGAGGAGATTGTGTTTTATGTAACACCTTCTACCTCCCGAGTGATTTTGGGTTTTCCATGGGTGTTAAAACACAATCCCCGGATTGATTGGCTGTCTGGGGTTGTGGTTCAGTGGAGTGAAACCTGCCACCGGGAGTGTTTAGGATCCTCGGTTCCACCCGGTGTGACAGCTAAGGAGGAGGTTTTAGTCCCCCCCCAATCTGGCGGCGGTGCCCGCCGAGTACCATGACCTTGCTGACGTCTTCAGCAAGGATCTGGCACTCACGCTGCCCCCGCACCATCCGTACGATTGTGCCATTGATTTGATCCCGGGCACTGAGTACCCATCCAGCAGGCTGTACAACCTCTCACGTCCGGAACGCGAATCAATGGAGACCTACATCCGGGACTTGTTAGCTGCCGGGTTGATCCGGAACTCCACCTCCCCGATGGGTGCTGGTTTCTTTTTTGTGGGCAAGAAGGACGGCGGACTCCGTCCATGCATTGATTACAGAGGACTGATCGAGATCACGGTTCGCAACCGATACCGGTTACCTGTGTTGGATTCAGTGTTCACGCCCTTGCATGGAGCCCAAATTTTCACTAAACTGGATCTCAGGAATGCTTATCACATGGTTCGGATCCGGGAGGGAGACGAGTGGAAGACGGCATTTAACACCCCGTTAGGTCACTTTGAGTACCTGGTCATGCCGTTTGGTCTCACCAATGCGCCCGCGACGTTCCAAGCATTGGTTAATGACGTCTTGCGGGACTTCCTGCATTGGTTTGTCTTCGTATATCTAGACGATATACTCATCTTTTCTCCGGATCCTGAGACCCATGTCAAGCATGTACGTCAGGTCCTGCAGCGGTTGTTGGAGAACCGGCTGTTTGTGAAGGGCGAGAAGTGCGAGTTCCACCGCACTTCTTTGTCCTTCCTGGGGTTCATAATCTCCTCCAACTCCGTGGCCCCTGATCCGGCCAAGGTTGCGGCGGTGAGAGACTGGCCCCAACCAACAAACCGTAGGAAACTGCAACAGTTCCTCGGTTTTGCAAATTTCTACCGGAGGTTCATCAAAGGCTACAGTCAGGTAGTTAGCCCCCTGACAGCCCTGACCTCCACAAAAGTCCCCTTCACCTGGTCGGATCGGTGCGAAGCCGCATTTAGGGAGTTCAAACGCCGGTTCTCGACTGCACCAGTTCTGGTGCAGCCCGATCCTAATCGCCAGTTTATAGTTGAAGTGGATGCCTCTGATTCACGGATAGGAGCCGTGCTATCCCAGAGCGGGGAGTCCGACAAGGTTCTCCATCCATGTGCCTACTTTTCCCGCAGGTTGACCCCGGCTGAAAGGAACTATGACGTCGGCAATCGGGAACTTCTAGCGGTGAAAGAGGCTCTGGAGGAGTGGAGACACCTTCTGGAGGGAGCATCGGTACCATTTACGGTTTTCACGGACCATCGGAACCTGGAGTACATTCGGACCGCCAGGTGTCTGAACCCCAGGCAAGCCCGCTGGTCACTGTTCTTCGGGCGTTTTGACTTTCGGATCACCTACCACCCCAGGACGAACAACCAATGATCTGACGCCCTGTACCGGGTGCACGAAGAGGAGGTCAAGACCGAGCTGTCAGACTCTACGGAAACCATCATCCCCGAGTCCACTGTCGTGGCCACCCTCACCTGGGACGTGGAGAAGACCGTCCGGGAGGCCCTGACATGGAGCCCGGACCCAGGGACAGGTCCGAAGGACAAGTTGTACGTCCCACCAGAGGCCAGGGCTGCGGTCCTAGATATCTGTCACAGTTCCAAGCTCTCCTGTCATCCAGGGGTGCGAAGGACTGTGGCAGTGGTCCGGCAGCGCTTCTGGTGGGCGTCTATGGAAGCCGACATCCAGGAGTATGTCCAGGCCTGCACCACCTGCGCCAGGGGCAAAGCCGACCACCACAAGGCCCGATTCCATCGGATATCGTCTCAGACCGTGGTCCTCAGTTTTCTTCTCAGGTCTGGAGGAGTCTCTGCAGGAAACTGGGGGCCACCGTGAGTCTCTCGTCCAGGTACCATCCTCAGACGAACGGACAGGCAGAGAGGGCGAACCAGGAATTGGAGCAGGCCCTCCGCTGCATAATCTCCGCACACCCGACGGCCTGGAGCAACCATTTGGCCTGGATCGAGTATGCTCACAACAGCCAAGTATCATCTGCTACCGGTCTCTCCCCGTTTGAGGTGTGTTTGGGGTACCAGCCCCCATTGTTCCCGCTAGTGGAGGGAGAGGTCGAGGTGCCCTCGGTCCAGGCCCATCTGAGGAGGTGCCGTCGGGTGTGGCGTGCCGCCCGCTCTGCTCTGCTCAAAGCCCGGATGAGGGCCAAGAACCATGCAGACCGCCGGCGTGCCCCGGCCCCTACGTATCAGCCTGGGCAGGAGGTATGGCTTTCCACAAAAGACATTCCCCTGCAAGTGTAATCCCAGAAGTTGAAGGACAGATACATTGGACCTTTCACCATACTCAAAGTCCTCAGTCCAGCAGTGAAGCTGGCAGCTTCAGCTTCACTGCGGATCCACCCGGTTTTCCATGTGTCACGCATCAAACTTCATCACGTTTCACCTCTCTGTACCCCCGGACCTGCGCCGCTTCCTGCCCGGATTATCGACGGGGAGTCGGCTTGGACCGTGCGCTGGCTCCTGGACGTCCGTCGGAAGGGCCGGGGGTTCCAGTATTTGGTGGACTGGGAGGGGTATGGACCTGAAGAACGCTCCTGGGTGAAGAGGAGCTTCATCCTGGACCCGGCCCTCCTGGCCGACTTCTACCGGCGTCACCCGGACAAGCCTCGTCGGACGCCAGGAGGCGCCAGTTGGGGGGGGTCCTGTTGTGTGGGCCGCTGAAGAGGAGGTACTGCTGGCCCACCACCAGATGGCGCCCTGCTTGAAGTGCGGGCTTCAAGCACGAGAGGGCATCATAGCAACCGGGAGTGACAGCTGTCACTCGTCATCAGCACCAGCTGTCACTCATCACACATCACCATCACAATAAAGGCCGGACTGCCACTCCACCTCCCCTCCGAGAAATCAGCTACCACTCAAGGTAACCTTCTCTGCGGTAATTATCTGTGACTAAATGTTGTTCTGTGCGCAGCCGTTTTCCTGTGGCTACAGTCGGAAGCTGGATTGGCGGAAAGTGTGAGCGCGATGTCTTCACCTCTCACCCCTTCCAGGGAAGTGACTGACAGGAGCTGCACGGGTGACTCTGTTTCTGGAGGTGGAGGTTCTCCCTCCCGGAGGAACTGAGCAAGAAAGGATTATTGGGTGTGTCTTCACACACCCACCATTAACTGTTTCTGTTTCTGCCAGCAGTACCAGGTCTGACAGCTGGAGACGGTGGCCACCTGGGACTCGGGACCTGGCGGTTCCGGTGTTCTTCAGATCCACTGGTGGTGGAAGCTGTGTGGGATCCGGCTCTTCTCTGGACAGACGTCTTCTATCCTTGAGCCTGCCCACACGTCACCTTGTGTATGATTGACTGTACTCCTCAATTGTTATTGTCTGTATTCCGTTGTGCAATTCACAACATTAAATTGTTATTTTTTGGCTTATCCATTGTCCGTTCATTAACGCCCCCTGTTGTGGGTCCGTGTCACTACACTTTCACAACACCATTCCTACCAGGCTGCTCAAGGAAGCCCTACCATTAATTAATGCTTCGAGCTTAAATATGATCAATCTATCTTTATTAGTTGGCTATGTACCACAGGCTTTTAAGGTGGCAGTAATTAAACCATTACTTAAACAGTGGACTCATCTCTGTGCTCATCCTGTTAGACCTCAGTGCAGCTTTTGATACTGTTGACATTTATCTAATAGATTACAATTTGTTCATGTAAATGGGGAGTCTTCTTCACGGACTAAGGTTAATTATGGAGTTCCACAAGGTTCTGTGCTAGGACCGATTTTATTCACTTTATACATGCTTCCCTTAGGCAGTATTATTAGAAAGCATTGCTTAAATTTTCATTGTTACGCAGATGATACCCAGCTTTATCTATCCATGAAGCCAGAGGACACACACCAATTAGTTAAACTGCAGGAATGTCTTTCAGACTTAAAGACATGGATGTGTTATGTGCAGACGCAGGTTGAGGAGCGGACCAACGTCTGACCGAACCCAGCGCTAAATAACCAGAAAGCGGTTCCACAAACAAAACGATTTTATTCCCCCCCAGTGCAATAATTAGTGTACAACATAAATATTTGGTTTGTCTGGCGGAGTGAAGGACGGCGCGCTCTCCAGCACCCAAAAGGATCGAAGCCTCGGCGTTTCTGGACTCAGATTCACCGCCAAACACCCCCCAGGTGGACACGACAAACTGACTCTGTGTAGGATGGAAAAGGTGAGGTAAGTCAACAGAGCTACAGCAAATATCTTTCAGAGGCACAGACTATCAGCAACACATTCAGGTCTGAATTTAAGCTTTATGTAAATGAGCAGCTTCTCACAACAGGTGGAGGATCATCAGTCCGTACGCCACGGCAGTGAGAAGCAAACTGCACAATTTTCATCAATGTTCAAATATACTGCATAACAAAATGCCAAATTACTATTAATGATCATTCAATCAATCAATCAATTTTTTTTTTTATATATAGCGCCAAATCACAACAAACAGTTGCCCCAAGGCGCTTTATATTGCAGGCAAGGCCATACAATAATTATGTAAACCCCAACGGTCAAAACGACCCCCTGTGAGCAGCACTTGGCTACAGTGGGAAGGAAAAACTCCCTTTTAACAGGAAGAAACCTCCAGCAGAACCAGGCTCAGGGAGGGGCAGTCTTCTGCTGGGACTGGTTGGGGCTGAGGGAGAGAACCAGGAAAAAGACATGCTGTGGAGGGGAGCAGAGATCGATCACTAATGATTAAATGCAGAGTGGTGCATACAGAGCAAAAAAGAGAAAGAAACAGTGCATCATGGGAACCCCCCAGCAGTCTACATCTATTCCAGCATAACTAGGGATGGTTCAGGGTCACCTGATCCAGCCCTAACTATAAGCTTTAGCAAAAAGGAAAGTTTTAAGCCTAATCTTAAAAGTAGAGAGGGTGTCTGTCTCCCTGATCTGAATTGGGAGCTGGTTCCACAGGAGAGGAGCCTGAAAGCTGAAGGCTCTGCCTCCCATTCTACTCTTACAAACCCTAGGAACTACAAGTAAGCCTGCAGTCTGAGAGCGAAGCGCTCTATTGGGGTGATATGGTACTACGAGGTCCCTAAGATAAGATGGGACCTGATTATTCAAAACCTTATAAGTAAGAAGTGTTGTGAAAGTGTAGGTACACGGACCCACAACAGGGGGCGCAATGAACGGACAATGGAGAAAGAAGAACAAGTTTTACTGTTGTGAAAATAACAACTACAACAATTAGCAATTTGTAAGCCGAAATCTGCTGGTGTCTTGTGGGCAGGCCGAAGGTAGGAGACGTCCGTCCTAGTCGAACCGGAACCACCCAGATCTCCTCTGCCACCGAAACCCAGAAGTACTGGAACCGCCAAGTCCCGAATTCCCAGGTGGCCACTGCCTCCGCTCGTCGGATCCGGTACTGCTGGCGGGAAAGAACACAAACACACAGGTTGGGATGCGACCGCACCCAGTAGATGAGAGGGGCAAAGCCGCCTCCACCTCTTGTCACACTGAAGCAGGAAAGGTGAGTACTTATCAACACTTGGCCTTCCGCTGTCCTGAAAAGTTTATAAGTATGTCACAAGATATATGTTGCAGAGGTGATTACCTTAAACTCAAGGTGATATCTCGGCACTGAGGTGGAGACGCTGTCCTGCTGATATACCTCCGTACTGAGTGAAGTCAGCTGTGTCCAGTAATGGGTGACAGCTGTCACCTGGCTGCTCTCATCAGGCGGCGGCGCCCTCTGGTGCCTGGAGCCCGCACTCCAGGCAGGGCGCCCTCTGGTGGTGATGGGCCAGCAGTACCTCCTCTTCAGCGGCCCACACACAACAGAAGAGAATTTTAAATTCTATTCTGAATTAACAGGAAGCCAATGAAGAGAGGCCAATATGGGTGAGATATGCTCTCTCCTTCTAGTCCCCGTCAGTACTCTAGCTGCAGCATTTTGAATTAACTGAAGGCTTTTCAGGGAACTTTTAGGACAACCTGATAATAATGAATTACAATAGTCCAGCCTAGAGGAAATAAATGCATGAATTAGTTTTTCAGCATCACTCTGAGACAAGACCTTTCTGATTTTAGAGATATTGCGTAAATGCAAAAAAGCAGTCCTACATATTTGTTTAATATGCGCTTTGAATGACATATCCTGATCAAAAATGACTCCAAGATTTCTCACAGTATTACTAGAGGTCAGGGTAATGCCATCCAGAGTAAGGATCTGGTTAGACACCATGTTTCTAAGATTTGTGGGGCCAAGTACAATAACTTCAGTTTTATCTGAGTTTAAAAGCAGGAAATTAGAGGTCATCCATGTCTTTATGTCTGTAAGACAATCCTGCAGTTTAGCTAATTGGTGTGTGTCCTCTGGCTTCATGGATAGATAAAGCTGGGTATCATCTGCGTAACAATGAAAATTTAAGCAATGCTCTAATAATACTGCCTAAGGGAAGCATGTATAAAGTGAATAAAATTGGTCCTAGCACAGAACCTTGTGGAACTCCATAATTAACTTAGTCTGTGAAGAAGATTCCCCATTTACATGAACAAATTGTAATCTATTAGACAAATATGATTCAAACCACCGCAGCGCAGTGCCTTTAATACCTATGGCATGCTCTAATCTCTGTAATAAATTTTATGGTCAACAGTATCAAAAGCAGCACTGAGGTCTAACAGAACAAGCACAGAGATGAGTCCACTGTCCGAGGCCATAAGAAGATCATTTGTAACCTTCACTAATGCTTTTCTGTACTATGATGAATTCTAAAACCTGACTGAAACTCTTCAAATAGACCATTCCTCTGCAGATGATCAGTTAGCTGTTTTACAACTACCCTTTCAAGAATTTTTGAGAGAAAAGGAAGGTGGAGATTGGCCTATAATTAGCTAAGATAGCTGGGTCAAGTGATGGCTTTTTAAGTAATGGTTTAATTACTGCCACCTTAAAAGCCTGTGGTACATGGCCAACTAACAAAGATAGATTGATATTTAAGATCGAAGCATTAAATAATGGTAGGGCTTCCTTGAGCAGCCTGGTAGGAATGGGGTCTAATAAACATGTTGATGGTTTGGATGAAGTAACTAATGAAAATAACTCAGACAGGACAATCGGAGAGAAAGAGTCTAACCAAATACCGGCATCACTGAAAGCAGCCAAAGATAACGATACGTCTTTGGGATGGTTATGAGTAATTTTTTCTCTAATAGTTAAAATTTTGTTAGCAAAGAAAGTCATGAAGTCATTACTAGTTAAAGTTAATGGAATACTCAGCTCAATAGAGCTCTGAACTCTGTCAGCCTGGCTACAGTGCTGAAAAGAAACCTGGGGTTGTTCTTATTTTCTTCAATTAGTGATGAGTAGAAAGATGTCCTAGCTTTACGGAGGGCTTTTTTATAGAGCAACAGACTCTTTTTCCAGGCTAAGTGAAGATCTTCTAAATTAGTGAGACGCCATTTCCTCTCCAACTTACGGGTTATCTGCTTTAAGCTACGAGTTTGTGAGTTATACCACGGAGTCAGGCACTTCTGATTTAAAGCTCTCTTTTTAGAGGAGCTACACCATCCAAATTGTCTTCAATGAGGATGTAAAACTATTGACGAGATACTCTATCTCTTACAGAGTTTAGGTAGCTACTCTGCACTGTGTTGGTATATGGCATTAGAGAACATAAAGAAGGAATCATATCCTTAAACCTAGTTACAGCGCTTTCTGAAAGACTTCTAGTGTAATGAAACTTATTCCCACTGGGTAGTCCATCAGAGTAAATGTAAATGTTATTAAGAAATGATCAGACAGAAGGGAGTTGTCAGGGAATACTGTTAAGTCTTCTATTTCCATACCATAAGTCAGAACAAGATCTAAGATATGATTAAAGTGGTGGGTGGACTCATTTACTTTTTGAGCAAAGCCAATAGAGTCTAATAATAGATTAAATGCAGTGTTGAGGCTGTCATTCTCAGCATCTGTGTGGATGTTAAAATCGCCCACTATAATTATCTTATCTGAGCTAAGCACTAAGTCAGACAAAAGGTCTGAAAATTCACAGAGAAACCACAGTAACGACCAGGTGGACGATAGATAATAACAAATAAAACTGTTTTTTGGGACTTCCAATTTGGATGGACAAGACTAAGAGAAGGTTTCAAATGAATTAAAGCTCTGTCTGGGTTTTTGATTAATTAATAAGCTGGAATGGAAGATTGCTGCTAATCCTCCGCCCCGGCCCATGCTACGAGCATTCTGACAGTTAGTGTGAGTCGGGGGTGTTGACTCATTTAAACTAACATATTCATCCTGCTGTAACCAGGTTTCTGTAGGCAGAATAAATCAATATGTTGATCAATATTATATCATTTACCAACAGGGACTTAGAAGGACAATAATAATTCAGACAATAATCACCTCTGATGTGTGCTGAAGCATGTGTCCCTCACCCGTCCTCCTTCACAGGCATGATGTGTCAAACCCTGGCGCGGTCCTCAGGTCTCACAAACGAACGTCACAAGGTTAGTTCCCGGTAATTCTGCTTGAACCACTCATGGCTTAAATGCAGAACGCCATCTCATTATCTGCTTCAGCTGAAAGTCTTTAAGTTTACATGTGAGCATCATCCACAGGTGCAGCTAATAATGATGAGGGTGAAGGACTCTTCTGCCGCACCGTCTCCACAGACAAAAAACAGTTTGCATACCACCTGGAGAGCAAAGAAAAGAAAAAACACAAAAACATCGAGCCAACCCCCCAACACACAACAGGATGACCTCTAATTTCCTGCTTTTAAATTCAGTATTATTGTACGAGGTCTATTAGAAAAGTATCCGACCTTATTATTTTTTCAAAAAACAATGGATTTGAATCACGTGTGATTGCGTCAGCCAAGCTTGACCTTCGTGCGCTGCGTGAGTTTTTTCACGCCTGTCGGTTGCGTCATTCGCCTGTGAGCAGGCTTTGAGTGAGGAGTGGTCCACCCCTCTCGTCGTTTTTTTCATTGTTTAGGAATGGCTCAGAGACTGCCGCTTTCTTGATCAAAATTTTTTCAGAAACTGTGAGGGACATCAAAGTGGACACCATTCGAGAAATTCAGATGGTTTTTGGTGAAAATTTTATGGGCTTCAAACATTATGGAGTGTTACTGTCACTTTAAGGACGGCCCAGAGCGACTGCTGGTGCGCCACGCTCCGAAGTTGCCATCGACAGGCTGAGTGACATTTCATTTCTAAACGGATGACTGTATGGATCCATGACCATCGTGTGCAATTTCTCTGGTTATCACAAGAGCTGGACATCAACCATTTTCTGGCAGATTTCACTTTAAAAGAGATTTGTCATGGAAAGCCGAGCGGAGGCTTCGTGCGTCACGATGGATTCGCTACTGGAACAAGACAAACCACCTCCGTTTGGTCTCACAGGACGCTTTGAGATGGCGTTCAGACAGCTGTCGGTGGTTTTTCCATCGAGTGATACCGAGAAATTGGATGTGCCTGGACATGCCAGAACATGTCCTGTGAGGCTTCATCACGGCGTGCTTTGCACCATGCGGCACCGCCGCGACACGCAAAGCCTCCTCTCCTCTTCCATGACAAAAACTCCTGTAACAGTGGAATGTGCCGTTCATTCCAAACTGGACGCTGTGTTTATCCGGGATGTCATCTGATAGCACAGGAATTGTGAAAAGACGTGGACATCAGCACTTTTTCGGCACATGAGACAGTGTGCGGAGGAATTCCGCGCGTCGTGGCGGTGCCGCATGGCGCAAAGCAACGCTGTGATGAAGCCTCCAGGACTGTTCTGGCATGTCCAGGCACATCCACAATTTCTCGATAATCACTCGATGGAAAAACCACAGACAGCTGTCTGAACGCCATCTCAAAGCGGTCCTGTGAGACCAAAACGGAGGTGGTTTTGTCTCGTCCAGTAGCGAATCCATCGTGATGCGCGAAGCCTCCGCTCGGCTTTCCATGACAAAATCTCTTGTTAAAAGTGAAATCTTCTGGAAAATGGTTGATGTCCAGCTCTTGTGAAACCAGAGAAATTCCACACGATGGTCACGGATCCATACAGCCATCCGTTAGAAATGAAATGGTCGCCAGCCTGTCGATGGCGGCTTCAGAGTGCGGCGCACCACCAGTCGCTCTGGGCCATCCTTAAAGCGCCAGTAACATCCGTAATCTGTTTGAAGCCCATAAAATTTTCACCAAAACCATCTGAATTTCTCGAATGGTGTCCACTTTGATGTCTTCACAGTTCTGAAAAAATTTTGATCAAGCCTGGCTGACGCAATCACCGTGATTCAAATCCATAGGTTTTTGAAAAAAAATAATAAGGTCGGATACTTTTCTAATAGACCCTTACGTGGTCCCACAAATCTTAGAAACATGGTGTCTAACCAGATCCTTACTCTGGATGGCATTACCCTGACCTCCAGTAATACTGTGAAAATCTTGGAGTCATTTTTGATCAGGATATTCCTTCAATGCGCATATTAAGCAAATAGAACTGCTTTTTTGCATTTGCGCAATATCTCTAAAATTAGAAAGGTCTTGTCTCAGAGTGATGCTGAAAAGCTAATTCATGCATTTATTTCTTCTAGGCTATTTGTAATTCATATTATCAGGTTGTCCTAAATGTTCCCTGAAAAGCCTTCAGTTAATTCAAAATGCTGCAGCTAGAGTACTGACAGGGACTAGAAGGAGAGAACATATTTCACCCACATTGGCCTCTCTTCACTGGCTTCCTGTTAATTCCAGAATAGAATTTTAAATTCTTCTTCTACTTATAAGGTTTTGAATAATCAGGTCCCATCTTATCTTAGGGACCTCATAGTACCATATCACCCCTAGAGCGCTTCGCTCTCAGACTGCAGGCTTACTTGTAGTTCCTAGGGTTTGTAAGAGTAAATGGAGGCAGAGCCTTCAGCTTTCAGGCTCCTCTCCTGTGGAACCAGCTTCCAATTCGGATTAGGGAGACAGACACCCTCTCTACTTTTAACATTAAGCTTAAAATGTTCCTTTTTGCTAAAGCTTAGTTAGGGTTGGATCAGGTGACCCTGAACCATCCCTTAGTTATGCTGTTATAGACTTAGACTGCTGGGGGGTTCCCATGATGCACTGAGTGTTTCCTTTTATCACCTCTTTTTGCTCTGTATGCACCACTCTGCTTTTAATCATTAGTGATTGATCTCTGCTCTCTTCCACAGCATGTCTTTTTCCTGATTCTCTCCCCTCAGCCCCAACCTCCAGCAGAAGACTGCCCCTCCCTGAGCCTGGTTCTGCTGGAGGTTTCTTCCTGTTAAAGGGAGTAAATCATTTTGGGATTACTGGGAGTGCCCTTGCATGGTTGACGTCATACTTGACCAGTTTGTTCTCACTATGTTTGTACAGTACACTACCTCTAACCTTAGTGACATGAAATTTGGGGTTCCACAGGGGTCCGTCTTAGGCCCCTTAATTTTCTCCCTTTATAGCACCCCTTGGCACATATTGTACCGTTTTAGGATTACCTTTCACTGCTATTGATGATACTCAGTTATACATGCCGATAACTGCTGGTAATCTCATTCACATCAAATCCTCAGAAGATCGCCTTGCATCATTGAGAAGTTGGATGTCTAGAACTTCCTACTTTTAAACTCTGATAAGACTGAAATGATGGTTCTTGGTCCAGTGAGGCATCGGCATCAATTTGACCAGTTAACGCTCAGCCTAAGCTCGTGTCATATATCACACTGACAAAGTGAGGAACCTTGGGGTAATTTTTGATCCTACATTGTCCTTTGATCTCCACATTAGAGATATTACGAGGACTGCTTTCTTCCACCTACGAAAATAGTGAAGATTTGTCCCATCCTGTCTATGACTGATGCTGAGACCCTGCTGAGATTGGACTACTGCAATGTTCTATTTTCTGGTTTCCCGCAGTCCAGCATTAGGGCCCTCCAATTGGTTCAAAATGCTGCAGCCAGACTTTTGACACGAAACAGAACGTTTGACCACATTACACCCATTTTGGCATCCCTTCACTGGCTACCTGTCCCAGTGAGATCAGATTTTAAGGTTCTGCTACTAGTCTATAAAATTGTTCATGCACTGGCACCTCCCTACCTAGCTGACCTAATTAAACCTTACGTACTGTCCCAGGCTTTGCGTTCTCAGGGTGAAGGACTACTTTGTGTGCCTTAAGTAAATAAGAAGTCTGCGGGTCACAGAGCTTTCTCTTATTGTGCCCCTGTTCTGTGGAATGATCTCCCTGTGTCAATAAAACAGTCAGATTCTGTGGAGACTTTCAAGTCCAGTGAAGATGCACTTATTTTCCCTTTCATCTGGATAGCATACTGGCATAGTATAGCATAGTTTCTACACTTTTTACTCTTTTAATTCATTTTATTAGGAAACGAAGCATGCCGCAGCCTCAACTTTACCTAAATTCTGGGTCTTTTAGTAAAGCTTAGGGCTAGTGGCTGGCGATCACCTTCGTATTTCCTGTTTTTCTTGTTGTTTAATGCTGACAAATTATACAGTATTTCTTGTCTTTCTGATGCCTGATTCTGTTTTTTCTCTCTATTTAAGGAGCAGCTCCATCCAGAGATAGTATTTGTGCTGGTGACCCTCTTGTCCTGTGCACCAACAACATTTCCTGTATATTGTTTTGTGAATTGTTCTGTAATTTATGTCTGTAACATGGCCCAAGCAGAGGGTCACCCCTTTGAGTCTGGTCTGCTTGAGGTTTCTTCCTCAGAGGGAGTTTATCCTTACCACTGCTGCTCTGGGGGTTAGTAAGGTTAGACCTTACTTGTATGAAGCGCCTTGAGGCAACTCTGTTGTGATTTGGCGCTATATAAATGAAAATAAATTGAAATTGAAAAATAGACAATCACATCCCCATGATAAACTGCACAGAAACCAAAGAAATACCTTTTTACATTTATTTATATTTATTTTACATTTATGTTTTTGTATCTGAAGTTAGCAGCAGGTAGTAGCTCAGTGGATTTAAGCATAAAAATTCAAAAAGAAAAAATAATATAGCACCTTTAACTGCACCACAGACTAAAACAGTTAAATCAAATCAAATCAAATCAATTTTATTTATATAGCGCCAAATCACAACAAACAGTTGCCCCAAGGTGCTTTATATTGTAAGGCAAAAGCCATACAATAATTACAGAAAACCCCAACGGTTAAAACGACCTCCTATGTTAATGTGGTTTATTAAATATTAGGTCTCTCTCTTCTAAGTCCCTGTTAGTAAATGATATAATAATTGATCAACAATTATTCAGCTCCCCCTCTAGCTGCCACCTTATCGTGGTGGGGGAGTTTGCGCACCCGGATGATCCTAGGAGCTATGTTGTCGGGGACTTTGTGCCCCTTGTAGGGTCTCCCAGGGCAAACAGGTCCTAGGTGACGGATCAGTCTAAGGGCAGTTCAGAACCTCCATGACCAGTAAAAAATCAAGGACCGAGACATCGCCCGGTATGGCGGAGCCGGGGCCCAACCCTGGAGCCAGGCCTGAGGTTGGGGCTCGCGCGCGAGCGCCTGGTGGTTGGGCCTTAGCCCATGGGGCCCAGTCGGGTTCAGCCCGAAAGAGCGACGTGGGCTCGCCCTCCTGTGGGTTCACCACCTGCAGAGGGGGCCATGGGGGTCGGGTGCAGAGAGGATTGGATGGCGGTCGAGGGTGGGTGGCCCCGGCCCGGTCCATGCTTACAACCCCTGGCTGTTGGGACGTGGAATGTCACCTCGCTGGGGGGGAAGGAGCCTGAGCTTGTGCGTGAGGTTGAGAGATACTGACTAGAGATAGTCGTGCTCACCTCCACGCACAGCTTGGGCTCTGGTACCCAACTCCTGGAGAGGGCTGGATGCTTCATTTTTCTGGCGTTGCCAGACCTGGAGGGGGTGATCGGGAAGCTGCAGCACCTCCTCCTGCTGACCGAATGCCAGAAACAGACATTCCACTGGTCGTTCAACGAACCCTCCCACCTTTCCCTGAAGCATACATAAGCACTCCGGAGCCGTACGGAGGCTGTGTCGAGACATGCGTGGACTTCTTGATGCAGTGCTCGCTCGTCTTTTCACAGTGCCCTGTCATGTACGCGTCAGACGCTAGCCAGGTGGCTTACGTTATAAATTTGCTTCGTGGAGAGGCACGCGCCTGGGCTACGGTGCTCTGGGAGCAGAATTCACGGCTCCTAACGACTATGCTGGGTTTGTGAGGGAATTCCGAAGGTGTCGACCACCCTCATAGAGGCGAGACCACTTCAAGCGTGCTGCTGTCGATAAGACAGGGTGTCTGATCGCAGCGAAGTATGCAGTCGACTTCCGCATTGCGGCAGCGCAAGCTGGCTGGAATGCTGTTGCGCTCCGCGCCGCCTTCGTAAACGGACTGTCTCTGGTCCTTAAGGAGCACCTGGTGGCGAAGGACGAGCCGCGGATTTAGATGGGCTTACGATCTGGTTATACGGTTAGACAACCGATTAACAGAACACCGACGGGAGCGAGACGAAGGGCGTGGTCAGGCACAAGCCGTCCTCTTCCTCCCGGGTCCGAAAGAGAGCCGTCTTCCCCACGCTCCACAGCCAGGGCACTCCAACATGACGACAGCTCCCCCTGCTGACGTTGTTAGAGAGACGAGCAGGGCCAAAAGGCAACCAGATCACAGACAAAGGAGGCTGGTCCGTGGGGAGTGTTTTCCTCTGCAGCTCAACCGAGCACACACAGAAAAAATGCCCCAAACGGTCAATACAGCAGCACTCGTCCTTAGAGACTGGGGCTAAGGCTGGGTCACAATACCCACACGGGAGACCCCGAAAATCGGCACGCATCTCAGTCACGATCCTGAGCGGGGATTTAACCTTCACGCCCCAGCACTGGTGGACCGGGGTCGGAAGGGAATCTGCTGGATAGCAGATGGGCAAAGGAGGTTGGGCTCCCTCTAGTGGCCTTACCGTCACCATTGTCGGTGCGGGCACTAGATGGCACCCTTCTTCCACTAATCGCACACCAGACACAGCCAGTGACATTGGTGCATCTGGAAATCACAGGAGGAGATTGTGTTTTATGTAACACCTTCTACCTCCCGAGTGATTTTGGGTTTTCCCATGGGTGTTAAAACACAATCCCCGGATGATTGGCTGTCTGGGGTTGTGGTTCAGTGGAGTGAAACCTGCCACCGGGAGTGTTTAGGATCCTCGGTTCCACCCGGTGTGACAGCTAAGGAGGAGGTTTTAGTCCCCCCCCCAATCTGGCGGCGGTGCCCGCCGAGTACCATGACCTTGCTGACGTCTTCAGCAAGGATCTGGCACTCACGCTGCCCCCCCACCATCCGTACGATTGTGCCATTGATTTGATCCCGGGCACTGAGTACCCATCCAGCAGGCTGTACAACCTCTCACGTCCGGAACGCGAATCAATGGAGACCTACATCCGGGACTTGTTAGCTGCCGGGTTGATCCGGAACTCCACCTCCCCGATGGGTGCTGGTTTCTTTTTTGTGGGCAAGAAGGACGGCGGACTCCGTCCATGCATTGATTACAGAGGACTGATCGAGATCACGGTTCGCAACCGATACCGGTTACCTGTGTTGGATTCAGTGTTCACGCCCTTGCATGGAGCCCAAATTTTCACTAAACTGGATCTCAGGAAATGCTTATCACATGGTTCGGATCCGGGAGGGAGACGAGTGGAAGACGGCATTTAACACCCCGTTAGGTCACTTTGAGTACCTGGTCATGCCGTTTGGTCTCACCAATGCGCCCGCGACGTTCCAAGCATTGGTTAATGACGTCTTGCGGGACTTCCTGCATTGGTTTGTCTTCGTATATCTAGACGATATACTCATCTTTTCTCCGGATCCTGAGACCCATGTCAAGCATGTACGTCAGGTCCTGCAGCGGTTGTTGGAGAACCGGCTGTTTGTGAAGGGCGAGAAGTGCGAGTTCCACCGCACTTCTTTGTCCTTCCTGGGGTTCATAATCTCCTCCAACTCCGTGGCCCCTGATCCGGCCAAGGTTGGCGGCGGTGAGAGACTGGCCCCAACCAACAAACCGTAGGAAACTGCAACAGTTCCTCGGTTTTGCAAATTTCTACCGGAGGTTCATCAAAGGCTACAGTCAGGTAGTTAGCCCCTGACAGCCCTGACCTCCACAAAAGTCCCTTCACCTGGTCGGATCGGTGCGAAGCCGCATTTAGGGAGTTCAAACGCCGGTTCTCGACTGCACCAGTTCTGGTGCAGCCCGATCCTAATCGCCAGTTTATAGTGAAGTGGATGCCTCTGATTCCCGGATAGGAGCCGTGCTATCCCAGAGCGGGGAGTCCGACAAGGTTCTCCATCCATGTGCCTACTTTTCCCGCAGGTTGACCCCGGCTGAAAGGAACTATGACGTCGGCAATCGGGAACTTCTAGCGGTGAAAGAGGCTCTGGAGGAGTGGAGACACCTTCTGGAGGGAGCATCGGTACCATTTACGGTTTTTCCACGGACCATCGGAACCTGGAGTACATTCGGACCGCCAGGTGTCTGAACCCCAGGCAAGCCCGCTGGTCACTGTTCTTCGGGCGTTTTGACTTTCGGATCACCTACCACCCCAGGACGAACAACCAATGATCTGACGCCCGTACCGGGTGCACGAAGAGGAGGTCAAGACCGAGCTGTCAGACTCTACGGAAACCATCATCCCCGATTCCACTGTCGTGGCCACCCTCACCTGGGACGTGGAGAAGACCGTCCGGGAGGCCCTGACATGGAGCCCGGACCCAGGGACAGGTCCGAAGGACAAGTTGTACGTCCACCAGAGGCCAGGGCTGCGGGTCCTAGATATCTGTCACAGTTCCAAGCTCTCCTGTCATCCAGGGGTTGCGAAGGGACTGTGGCAGTGGTCCGGCAGCGCTTCTGGTGGGCGTCTATGGAAGCCGACATCCAGGAGTATGTCCAGGCCTGCACCACCTGCGCCAGGGGCAAAGCCGACCACCACAAGGCCCGATTCCATCGGATATCGTCTCAGAACCGTGGTCCTCAGTTTTCTTCTCAGGTCTGGAGGAGTCTCTGCAGGAAACTGGGGGCCACCGTGAGTCTCTCGTCCAGGTACCATCCTCAGACGAACGGACAGGCAGAGAGGGCGAACCAGGAATTGGAGCAGGCCCTCCGCTGCATAATCTCCGCACAACCCGACGGCCTGGAGCAACACAGTTGGCCTGGATCGAGTATGCTCACAACAGCCAAGTATCATCTGCTACCGGTCTCTCCCCGTTTGAGGGTGTGTTTGGGGTACCAGCCCCCATTGTTCCGCTAGTGGAGGGAGAGGTCGAGGTGCCCTCGGTCCAGGCCCATCTGAGGAGGTGCCGTCGGGTGTGGCGTGCCGCCCCGCTCTGCTCTGCTCAAAGCCCGGATGAGGGCCAAGAACCAGGCAGGACCGCCGGCGTGCCCCGGCCCCTACGTATCAGCCTGGGCAGGAGGTATGGCTTTCCACAAAGACATTCCCTGCAAGTGTAATCCCAGAAGTTGAAGGACAGATACATTGGACCTTTCACCATACTCAAAGTCCTCAGTCCAGCAGTGAAGCTGGCAGCTTCAGCTTCACTGCGGATCCACCCGGTTTTCCATGTGTCACGCATCAAACTTCATCACGTTTCACCTCTCTGTACCCCCGGACCTGCGCCGCTTCCTGCCCGGATTATCGACGGGGAGTCGGCTTGGACCGTGCGCTGGCTCCTGGACGTCCGTCGGAAGGGCCGGGGGTTCCAGTATTTGGTGGACTGGGAGGGGTATGGACCTGAAGAACGCTCCTGGGTGAAGAGGAGCTTCATCCTGGACCCGGCCCTCCTGGCCGACTTCTACCGGCGTCACCCGGACAAGCCTCGTCGGACGCCAGGAGGCGCCAGTTGGGGGGGTCCTGTTGTGTGGGCCGCTGAAGAGGAGGTACTGCTGGCCCACCACCAGATGGCGCCCTGCTTGAAGTGCGGGCTTCAAGCACGAGAGGGCATCATAGCAACCGGGAGTGACAGCTGTCACTCGTCATCAGCACCAGCTGTCACTCATCACACATCACCATCACAATAAAGGCCGGACTGCCACTCCACCTCCCCTCCGAGAAATCAGCTACCACTCAAGGTAACCTTCTCTGCGGTAATTATCTGTGACTAAATGTTGTTCTGTGCGCAGCCGTTTTCCTGTGGCTACAGTCGGAAGCTGGATTGGCGGAAAGTGTGAGCGCGATGTCTTCACCTCTCACCCCTTCCAGGGAAGTGACTGACAGGAGCTGCACGGGTGACTCTGTTTCTGGAGGTGGAGGTTCTCCCCTCCGGAGGAACTGAGCAAGAAAGGATTATTGGGTGTGTCTTCACACACCCACCATTAACTGTTTCTGTTTCTGCCAGCAGTACCAGGTCTGACAGCTGGAGACGGTGGCCACCTGGGACTCGGGACCTGGCGGTTCCGGTGTTCTTCAGATCCACTGGTGGTGGAAGCTGTGTGGGATCCGGCTCTTCTCTGGACAGACGTCTTCTATCCTTGAGCCTGCCCACACGTCACCTTGTGTATGATTGACTGTACTCCTCAATTGTTATTGTCTGTATTCCGTTGTGCAATTCACAACATTAAATTGTTATTTTTGGCTATCCATTGTCCGTTCATTAACGCCCCTGTTGTGGGTCCGTGTCACTACACTTTCACAACACCATTCCTACCAGGCTGCTCAAGGAAGCCCTACCATTAATTAATGCTTCGAGCTTAATATGATCAATCTATCTTTATTAGTTGGCTATGTACCACAGGCTTTTAAGGTGGCAGTAATTAAACCATTACTTAAACAGTGGACTCATCTCTGTGCTCATCCTGTTAGACCTCAGTGCAGCTTTTGATACTGTTGACATTTATCTAATAGATTACAATTTGTTCATGTAAATGGGGAGTCTTCTTCACGGACTAAGGTTAATTATGGAGTTCCACAAGGTTCTGTGCTAGGACCGATTTTATTCACTTTATACATGCTTCCCTTAGGCAGTATTATTAGAAAGCATTGCTTAAATTTTCATTGTTACGCAGATGATACCCAGCTTTATCTATCCATGAAGCCAGAGGACACACACCAATTAGTTAAACTGCAGGAATGTCTTTCAGACTTAAAGACATGGATGTGTTATGTGCAGACGCAGGTTGAGGAGCGGACCAACGTCTGACCGAACCCAGCGCTAAATAACCAGAAAGCGGTTCCACAAACAAAACGATTTTATTTCCCCCCCAGTGCAATAATTAGTGTACAACATAAATATTTGGTTTGTCTGGCGGAGTGAAGGACGGCGCGCTCTCCAGCACCCAAAAGGATCGAAGCCTCGGCGTTTCTGGACTCAGATTCACCGCCAAACACCCCCCAGGTGGACACGACAAACTGACTCTGTGTAGGATGGAAAAGGTGAGGTAAGTCAACAGAGCTACAGCAATATCTTTCAGAGGCACAGACTATCAGCAACACATTCAGGTCTGAATTTAAGCTTATGTAAATAGCAGCTTCTCACAACAGGTGGAGGATCATCAGTCCGTACGCCACGGCAGTGAGAAGCAAACTGCACAATTTTCATCAATGTTCAAATATACTGCATAACAAAATGCCAAATTACTATTAATGATCATTCAATCAATCAATCAATTTTTTTTTTTATATATAGCGCCAAATCACAACAAACAGTTGCCCCAAGGCGCTTTATATTGCAAGGCAAGGCCATACAATAATTATGTAAAACCCCAACGGTCAAAACGACCCCCTGTGAGCAAGCACTTGGCTACAGTGGGAAGGAAAAACTCCCTTTTAACAGGAAGAAACCTCCAGCAGAACCAGGCTCAGGGAGGGGCAGTCTTCTGCTGGGACTGGTTGGGGCTGAGGGAGAGAACCAGGAAAAAGACATGCTGTGGAGGGGAGCAGAGATCGATCACTAATGATTAAATGCAGAGTGGTGCATACAGAGCAAAAAGAGAAAGAAACAGTGCATCATGGGAACCCCCCAGCAGTCTACATCTATTCCAGCATAACTAAGGGATGGTTCAGGGTCACCTGATCCAGCCCTAACTATAAGCTTTAGCAAAAAGGAAAGTTTTAAGCCTAATCTTAAAAGTAGAGAGGGTGTCTGTCTCCCTGATCTGAATTGGGAGCTGGTTCCACAGGAGAGGAGCCTGAAAGCTGAAGGCTCTGCCTCCCATTCTACTCTTACAAACCCTAGGAACTACAAGTAAGCCTGCAGTCTGAGAGCGAAGCGCTCTATTGGGGTGATATGGTACTACGAGGTCCCTAAGATAAGATGGGACCTGATTATTCAAACCTTATAAGTAGAAGAAGAATTTTAAATTCTATTCTAGAATTAACAGGAAGCCAATGAAGAGAGGCCAATATGGGTGAGATATGCTCTCTCCTTCTAGTCCCCGTCAGTACTCTAGCTGCAGCATTTTGAATTAACTGAAGGCTTTTTAGGGAACTTTTAGGACAACCTGATAATAATGAATTACAATAGTCCAGCCTAGAGGAAATAAATGCATGAATTAGTTTTTCAGCATCACTCTGAGACAAGACCTTTCTGATTTTAGAGATATTGCGTAAATGCAAAAAAGCAGTCCTACATATTTGTTTAATATGCGCTTTGAATGACATATCCTGATCAAAAATGACTCCAAGATTTCTCACAGTATTACTAGAGGTCAGGGTAATGCCATCCAGAGTAAGGATGTGGTTAGACACCATGTTTCTAAGATTTGTGGGGCCAAGTACAATAACTTCAGTTTTATCTGAGTTTAAAAGCAGGAAATTAGAGGTCATCCATGTCTTTATGTCTGTAAGACAATCCTGCAGTTTAGCTAATTGGTGTGTGTCCTCTGGCTTCATGGATAGATAAAGCTGGGTATCATATGCGTAACAATGAAAATTTAAGCAATACCGTCTAATAATACCGCCTAAGGGAAGCATGTATAAAGTGAATAAAATTGGTCCTAGCACAGAACCTTGTGGAACTCCATAATTAACTTTAGTCTGTGAAGAAGATTCCCCATTTACATGAACAAATTGTAATCTATTAGACAAATATGATTCAAACCACCGCAGCGCAGTGCCTTTAATACCTATGGCATGCTCTAATCTCTGTAATAACATTTTATGGTCAACAGTATCAAAAGCAGCACTGAGGTCTAACAGAACAAGCACAGAGATGAGTCCACTGTCCGAGGCCATAAGAAGATCATTTGTAACCTTCACTAATGCTGTTTCTGTACTATGATGAATTCTAAAACCTGACTGAAACTCTTCAAATAGACCATTCCTCTGCAGATGATCAGTTAGCTGTTTTACAACTACCCTTTCAAGAATTTTTGAGAGAAAAGGAAGGTTGGAGATTGACCTATAATTAGCTAAGATAGCTGGGTCAAGTGATGGCTTTTTAAGTAATGGTTTAATTACTGCCACCTTAAAAGCCTGTGGTACATAGCCAACTAACAAAGATAGATTGATCATATTTAAGATCGAAGCATTAAATAATGGTAGGGCTTCCTTGAGCAGCCTGGTAGGAATGGGGTCTAATAAACATGTTGATGGTTTGGATGAAGTAACTAATGAAAATAACTCAGACAGAACAATCGGAGAGAAAGAGTCTAACCAATACCGGCATCACTGAAAGCAGCCAAAGATAACGATACGTCTTTGGGATGGTTATGAGTAATTTTTTCTCTAATAGTTAAAATTTTGTTAGCAAAGAAAGTCATGAAGTCATTACTACTTAAAGTTAATGGAATACTCAGCTCAATAGAGCTCTGACTCTTTGTCAGCCTGGCTACAGTGCTGAAAAGAAACCTGGGGTTGTTCTTATTTTCTTCAATTAGTGATGAGTAGAAAGATGTCCTAGCTTTACGGAGGGCTTTTTTTATAGAGCAACAGACTCTTTTTCCAGGCTAAGTGAAGATCTTCTAAATTAGTGAGACGCCATTTCCTCTCCAACTTACGGGTTATCTGCTTTAAGCTACGAGTTTGTGAGTTATACCACGGAGTCAGGCACTTCTGATTTAAAGCTCTCTTTTTTAGAGGAGCTACAGCATCCAAAATTGTCTTCAATGAGGATGTAAAACTATTGACGAGATACTCTATCTCACTTACAGAGTTTAGGTAGCTACTCTGCACTGTGTTGGTATATGGCATTAGAGAACATAAAGAAGGAATCATATCCTTAAACCTAGTTACAGTGCTTTCTGAAAGACGTCTAGTGTAATGAAACTTATTCCCCACTGCTGGGTAGTCCATCAGAGTAAATGTAAATGTTATTAAGAAATGATCAGACAGAAGGGAGTTTTCAGGGAATACTGTTAAGTCTTCTATTTCCATACCATAAGTCAGAACAAGATCTAAGATATGATTAAAGTGGTGGGTGGACTCATTTACTTTTTGAGCAAAGCCAATAGAGTCTAATAATAGATTAAATGCAGTGTTAAGGCTGTCATTCTCAGCATCTGTGTGGATGTTAAAATCGCCCACTATAATTATCTTATCTGAGCTAAGCACTAAGTCAGACAAAAGGTCTGAAAATTCACAGAGAAACTCACAGTAACGACCAGGTGGACGATAGATAATAACAAATAAAACTGGTTTTTGGGACTTCCAATTTGGATGGACAAGACTAAGAGTCAAGCTTTCAAATGAATTAAAGCTCTGTCTGGGTTTTTGATTAATTAATAAGCTGGAATGGAAGATTGCTGCTAATCCTCCGCCCCGGCCCGTGCTACGAGCATTCTGACAGTTAGTGTGACTCAGGGGTGTTGACTCATTTAAACTAACATATTCATCCTGCTGTAACCAGGTTTCTGTAAGGCAGAATAAATCAATATGTTGATCAATTATTATATCATTTACCAACAGGGACTTAGAAGAGACAATAATAATTCAGACAATAATCACCTCTGATGTGTGCTGACAGCATGTGTCCCTCACCCGTCCTCCTTCACAGGCATGATGTGTCAAACCCTGGCGCGGTCCTCAGTGTCTCACAAACGAACGTCACAAGGTTGAGTTCCCGGTAATTCTGCTTGAACCACTCATGGCTTAAATGCAGAACGCCATCTCATTATCTGCTTCAGCTGAAAGTCTTTAAGTTTACATGTGAGCATCATCCACAGGTGCAGCTAATAATGCTGATGAGGGTGAAGGACTCTTCTGCCAGCACCGTCTCCACAGACAAAAAACAGTTTGCATACCACCTGGAGAGCAAAGAAAAGAAAACAACACAAAAACATCGAGCCAAACCCCCCAACACACAACAGGATGACCTCTAATTTCCTGCTTTTAAATTCAGATATTATTGTACGAGGTCTATTAGAAAAGTATCCAACCTTATTATTTTTTTCAAAAACCATATGGATTTGAATCACGTGTGATTGCGTCAGCCAAGCTTGAACCTTCGTGCGCATGCGTGAGTTTTTTCACGCCTGTCGGTTGCGTCATTCGCCTGTGAGCAGGCTTTGAGTGAGGAGTGGTCCACCCCTCTCGTCGTTTTTTTCATTGTTTAGGAATGGCTCAGAGACTGCCGCTTTGCTTGATCAAAATTTTTTCAGAAACTGTGAGGGACATCAAAGTGGACACCATTCGAGAAATTCAGATGGTTTTTGGTGAAAATTTTATGGGCTTCAAACACATTATGGAGTGTTACTGTCACTTTAAGGACGGCCCAGAGCGACTGCTGGTGCGCCACGCTCCGAAGTTGCCATCGACAGGCTGAGTGACCATTTCATTTCTAAACGGATGACTGTATGGATCCATGACCATCGTGTGCAATTTCTCTGGTTATCACAAGAGCTGGACATCAACCATTTTCTGGCAGATTTCACTTTTAACAAGAGATTTTGTCATGGAAAGCCGAGCGGAGGCTTCGCGCGTCACGATGGATTCGCTACTGGAACAAGACAAAACCACCTCCGTTTTGGTCTCACAGGACGGCTTTGAGATGGCGTTCAGACAGCTGTCGGTGGTTTTTCCATCGAGTGATTACCCGTGAAATTGTGGATGTGCCTGGACATGCCAGAACATGTCCTGTGAGGCTTCATCACGGCGTTGCTTTGCACCATGCGGCACCGCCGCGACACGCAAAGCCTCCTCTCCTCTTTCCGTGACAAAAACTCCTGTAACAGTGGAATGTGCCGTTCATTTCCAAACTGGACGCTGTGTTTTATCCGGGATGTCATCTGACTAGCACAGGAATTGTGAAAAGATGTGGACATCAGCACTTTTTCGGCACATTGAGACAGATGTGCGGAGGAATTCCGCGCGTCGTGGCGGTGCCGCATGGCGCAAAGCAACGCTGTGATGAAGCCTCACAGGACATGTTCTGGCATGTCCAGGCACATCCACAATTTCTCAGATAATCACTCGATGGAAAAACCACAGACAGCTGTCTGAACGCCATCTCAAAGCGGTCCTGTGAGACCAAAACGGAGGTGGTTTTGTCTCGTTCCAGTAGCGAATCCATCGTGATGCGCGAAGCCTCCGCTCGGCTTTCCATGACAAAATCTCTTGTTAAAAGTGAAATCTTCTGGAAAATGGTTGATGTCCAGCTCTTGTGATAACCAGAGAAATTCCACACGATGGTCACGGATCCATACAGCCATCCGTTTAGAAATGAAATGGTCGCTCAGCCTGTCGATGGCGGCTTCAGAGTGCGGCGCACCACCAGTCGCTCTGGGCCATCCTTAAAGCGACAGTAACACTCCGTAATCTGTTTGAAGCCCATAAAATTTTCACCAAAAACCATCTGAATTTCTCGAATGGTGTCCACTTTGATGTCCTTCACAGTTTCTGAAAAAATTTTGATCAAGCCTGGCTGACGCAATCACACGTGATTCAAATCCATATGGTTTTTGAAAAAAATAATAAGGTCGGATACTTTTCTAATAGACCTCTTACGTGGTCCCACAAATCTTAGAAACATGGTGTCTAACCAGATCCTTACTCTGGATGGCATTACCCTGACCTCCAGTAATACTGTGAAAAATCTTGGAGTCATTTTTGATCAGGATATGTCCTTCAATGCGCATATTAAGCAAATATGTAGAACTGCTTTTTTGCATTTGCGCAATATCTCTAAAATTAGAAAGGTCTTGTCTCAGAGTGATGCTGAAAAGCTAATTCATGCATTTATTTCTTCTAGGCTATTGTAATTCATTATTATCAGGTTGTCCTAAATGTTCCCTGAAAAGCCTTCAGTTAATTCAAAATGCTGCAGCTAGAGTACTGACAGGGACTAGAAGGAGAGAACATATTTCACCCACATTGGCCTCTCTTCACTGGCTTCCTGTTAATTCCAGAATAGAATTTTAAATTCTTCTTCTTACTTATAAGGTTTTGAATAATCAGGTCCCATCTTATCTTAGGGACCTCATAGTACCATATCACCCCAATAGAGCGCTTCGCTCTCAGACTGCAGGCTTACTTGTAGTTCCTAGGGTTTGTAAGAGTAGAATGGGAGGCAGAGCCTTCAGCTTTCAGGCTCCTCTCCTGTGGAACCAGCTTCCAATTCGGATTAGGGAGACAGACACCCTCTCTACTTTTAACATTAAGCTTAAAATGTTCCTTTTTGCTAAAGCTTATAGTTAGGGTTGGATCAGGTGACCCTGAACCATCCCTTAGTTATGCTGTTATAGACTTAGACTGCTGGGGGGTTCCCATGATGCACTGAGTGTTTCCTTTTATTCACCTCTTTTTGCTCTGTATGCACCACTCTGCTTTTAATCATTAGTGATTGATCTCTGCTCTCTTCCACAGCATGTCTTTTTCCTGATTCTCTCCCCTCAGCCCCAACCAGTCCCAGCAGAAGACTGCCCCTCCCTGAGCCTGGTTCTGCTGGAGGTTTCTTCCTGTTAAAAGGGAGTTTTTCCTTCCCACTGTCACCAAGTGCTTGCTCATAGGGGGTCGTTTTGACCATTGGGGTTTTTCTGTAATTATTGTATGGCTTTTGCCTTACAATATAAAGCGCCTTGGGGCAACAGTTTGTTGTGATTTGGCGCTATATAAATAAAATTGATTTGATTTGATTTGATTTGGATAGAAGCTGGGTTACTAATATGTAGACAAGGCCCCTTGGTGGTTCACTCACCTTGACTTGTGTAATGATCCTCCAATGTGATGTGCATGCGTATACCAAAAATTGCAGCAGAAGTGATTTTTTTTCTTCTTCTTTATTGGAGTAAAGTGCATGACCCACAAGCTCAGCTCAGAATGGCACCATAAGATGGCCTTTTGTGGGGATGGAGCTGGAAAATGGTGGGGGGGGGGGGGGGGGGGGGCAGTATAGTCTCTGTATAGGTCCCACTGCTCCAAAGCAACTTTCGGTGCACAAATTTACAACTCAAGTCAAAGTGAGTGACCCCACCCTTGCGACCAGGGTTTGATTACTGGTCACGCTACCTGTTTGCTTCCTTGGTCAAGAGCCTTCATCTGCATTGTCTCAGTCCGTCCAGCTGTAAATGAGCATTGGCCTTGACTGGAGAGATAACCTGGAGGTGTCTAATCCATAGGAAGTACTCTCATCCACTTCAAATTACACAGCTTGGGGACGAGCACCAGCCTGATGGGCCTCAGGGCCTCTCTAGGACTTACTTCTTCTGTCTGAGGTTAAAACAGTTTATTGGGCAATTTCCTGTTACAGTGCACTTGTCATTTAAAATACAATAACATACAGTTGTGAAATATTCAATAGCATAATGGTTCCAAATAAAAATGTTCCAAGCAACCTGCAGTAGAAAAAGATTAGTAAAATACATGCCCTTCAGGAAATTATCTTTGACAATATAGGGAGAATAAAAATGACAAGACTCTAGAAATAAAACTTAGAATACTGAATGGAAACATGAGAATCCAGAATGAAACCACATAGTATTAAATGCAAATCAGATGATAGACTTGAATAGAAATCTTGGAATTTGCAGTTTTGAAATTTAAGTATTCTAATGGCAACACATAAAAATCACCCAAACAACCTGCAGTAGAAAACATTGTAAAAATACATGCTCTTCAAGAAATAACTTTTCAGAATATCGAATAAGATTTAGAGACTATAGAAGTAAACCTTAGAATAATGAATGAAAACAGAATATGGAATGAAACCAGATAATATTAAAGAGAATCATGGATGAAACTTGAGAATATTGAATAGAAAGACGGGATTATTATAAAATAAAAGTTTGCGGCACTCAGCAGCACTTTGTTGAAATGTTTCATCACTTCCACTTGTGCCTTTGAGTTAGAATGTTTCTGACTCACTCACTCACTCATCTTCAACTGCTTACTCCAGTTAAGGGTGTGCGGGGGAGCTGGAGCCTATCCCAGCAGTCACAGGGTGTGAGGCGAGGTACACCCTGAACAGCACACCAGTCTCTCACAGGGACACAAATAGACAAACACACACTCACGGGCAATTAAAAGGTTCCAAGCTACCTAACGTGCATGTTTTTGGATATGAGAGGAAGTCGGAGCACCTTGAGGGAACCCACGGAAACACAGGGAGAACATGCAAACTCAACACAGAAAGGCGGGAATCGATCCCATGACCTTCTTGCTGTGAGGCAACAGTGCTAACCACTAATCCACTGTGCTGCCCGCAGATGGTTTCTGTTTCACACAAACTTGAGCGCAGAACAATATTCATTCGTCTTCTCACACTTTACTACTTGTAGTATGACTGAAGGCAGCAGTGCAACAACAAAAAAGTTCTCTCCCATCGCTTTATTCATCTGGAAGCATATTTCTTACCGTTTATACTGAGGAAATTAAAGCCAAGTAACTAATGAAGACAAGCTGAGCTTTTGAAAACTGGGCTTCCTTTTTATGATCCACATAGAAAACAACAACTCTCAGCTTTTAATATCAATGCTGAGCACGTTCCAAAGTGCTAGATATCCGACTGGAGATAAGAAGCTGAGAACAAAGAGCTGGAGAGCAGACAAGGCCACAGTTCATGCGTCAACACAACACTGGTCCAGTGATGTTTCACATGAGCGTGCTCATCACCATTTTCACTTTGCCCAAGTCTCCTCTCTCCAGATAGTCGTGCAGTTTTTAGTTTCCTTTATGTTTTTAGAAAAATTTATAAGGAACTTTATGTGTCGTTTCTTATAAAGTGCACTCATTACACGTCCAGAACTGAGGAGCCCCTGGAGCAGAAGGAAACAGCCTCTTAAATAAGAGATTAAAAACACTCAGAGCAGGAATTAAAAATAAAAACACAGTGGGAATATTCCTGATGATCTGGAAGTTTATCCAGAAGGTGCACTTGGACAGTGTGTACTTCCGTCAATATTACCTCTGCCATCCAACAGTAGAGTGCAGTAACTATTCTGACTTTTGCCCTTGTCACCTCTGTGTGATGTCATAAATCAAACGTAGGGGTGTAGATGTAACAGTGACCAGCAGGTGTCGCTGTGCAGATATAGTTAGTAAAACCTCACTCTCAACAGCTCAAAAGGATTCTGTGGTCACAAGGCTAGAGTCCTGGGTTTTAGCCTTCTGGTTGGAGAGTCTGACTTCCATTCGCCCTATTGACGTTTCAAATCCCGCAAAACTTCAGCGAGATCGCCGCGCTGCGAGATCTCAGTAACATTGAGAACTGCATTGAGACGCTCTGATCGGGCGGCACTTTAACCGCTGCACACGGACAACAACATTAACATCGCTCTTGCTTGCCTCTACTGGTGGTTGGCTCTCACTGCGGTATTGTATCACTTCCTGTTCCGGAGCACAGCGGTGTTTTGCTGTATCTGTTAGCTGTTTAATCTGCGCAGTTAGATTGATCTAGATAACTAGATAACGATTTGTTTCACAGTGTAATCTTCACGTGCCTTAACTAAAGCACTCCCTCTGCTGAATCACCTCTAAATTATTTACACATTATTCACTTCGTGTGTTTTTAGGAATCCGCTAGCTTAGCGCAGCTACTAGCTCTTAGCCAGTTTAGCATGGCTTCTCCTGTTTCTCCCTCACTTTTCTGCTCTGGGTGTGAAATGTTTAGTTATTCCTCGGCCTCCTTTAGCAGTAATGGTACTTGTAATAAGTGTAGCTTATTCGTAGCTTTGGAGGCCAGGCTGGGCGAATTGGAGACTCGGCTCCGCACCTTGGAAAATCCTACAGCTAGCCAGGCCCCTGTAGTCGGTGCGGACCAAGGTAGCTTAGCTGCCGTTACTTCCCCTCCGGCAGATCCCGAGCAGCCGGGAAAGCAGGCCGACTGGGTGACTGTGAGGAGGAAGCGTAGCCCTAAACAGAAGCCCCGTGTACACCGCCAACCCGTTCACATTTCTAACCGTTTTTCCCCACTCTGCGACACACCCGCCGAGGATCAAACTCTGGTTATTGGCGACTCTGTTTTGAGAAATGTGAAGTTAGCGACACCAGCAACCATAGTCAAATGTCTTCCGGGGGCCAGAGCAGGCGACATTGAAGGAAATTTGAAACTGCTGACTAAGGCTAAGCGTAAATTTGGTAAGATTGTAATTCACGTCGGCAGTAATGACACCCGGTTACGCCAATCGGAGGTCACTAAAATTAACATTGAATCGGTGTGTAACTTTGCAAAAACAATGTGGGACTCTGTAGTTTTCTCTGGGCCCCTCCCCAATCGGACCAGGAGTGACATGTTTAGCCGCATGTTCTCCTTGAATTACTGGCTGTCTGAGTGGTGTCCAAAAAATGAGGTGGGCTTCATACATAATTGGCAAAGCTTCTGGGGAAAACCTGGTCTTGTTAGGAGAGACGGCATCCATCCCACTTTGGATGGAGCAGCTCTCATTTCTAGAAATCTGGCCAATTTTCTTAAATCCTCCAAACTGTGACTATCCAGGGTTGGGACCAGGAAGCAGAGTTGTAGTCTTACACACCTCTCTGCAGCTTCTCTCCCCGTGCCATCCCCTCATTACCCCATCCCTGTAGAGACAGTGCCTGCTCCCAGACCACCAATAACCAGTAAAAATCTATTTAAGCATAAAAATTCAAAAAGAAAAAATAATATAGCACCTTCAACTGCACCACAGACTAAACAGTTAAATGTGGTCTATTAAACATTAGATCTCTCTCTTCTAAGTCCCTGTTAGTAAATGATATAATAATTGATCAACATATTGATTTATTCTGCCTTACAGAAACCTGGTTACAGCAGGATGAATATGTTAGTTTAAATGAGTCAACACCCCCGAGTCACACTAACTGCCAGAATGCTCATAGCACGGGCCGAGGCGGAGGATTAGCTGCAATCTTCCATTCCATCTTATTAATTAATCAAAAACCCAGACAGAGCTTTAATTCATTTGAAAGCTTGACACTTAGTCTTGTCCATCCAAATTGGAAGTCCCAGAAACCAGTTTTATTTGTTATTATCTATCGTCCACCTGGTCGTTACTGTGAGTTTCTCTGTGAATTTTCAGACCTTTTGTCTGACTTAGTGCTTGGCTCAGATAAGATAATTATAGTGGGCAATTTTAACATCCACACAGATGCTGAGAATGACAGCCTCAACACTGCATTTAATCTATTATTAGACTCAATTGGCTTTGCTCAAAATGTAAATGAGTCCACCCACCACTTTAATCATATCTTAGATCTTGTTCTGACTTATGGTATGGAAATTGAAGACTTAACAGTATTCCCTGAAAACTCCCTTCTGTCTGATCATTTCTTAATAACATTTACATTTACTCTGATGGACTACCCAGCAGTGGGGAATAAGTTTCATTACACTAGAAGTCTTTCAGAAAGCGCTGTAACTAGGTTTAAGGATATGATTCCTTCTTTATGTTCTCTAATGCCATATACCAACACAGGGCAGAGTAGCTACATAAACTCTGTAAGTGAGATAGAGTATCTTGTCAGTAGTTTTACATCCTCATTGAAGACAACTTTGGATGCTGTAGCTCCTCTGAAAAAGAGAGCCTTAAATCAGAAGTGCCTGACTCCGTGGTATAACTCACAAACTCGCAGCTTAAAGCAGATAACCCGTAAGTTGGAGAGGAAATGGCGTCTCACTAATTTAGAAGATCTTCACTTAGCCTGGAAAAAGAGTCTGTTGCTCTATAAAAAAGCCCTCCGTAAAGCTAGGACATCTTACTACTCATCACTAATTGAAGAAAATAAGAACAACCCCAGGTTTCTTTTCAGCACTGTAGCCAGGCTGACAAAGAGTCAGAGCTCTATTGAGCCGAGTATTCCTTTAACTTTAACTAGTAATGACTTCATGACTTTCTTTGCTAATAAAATTTTAACTATTAGAGAAAAAAAATACTCATAACCATCCCAAAGACGTATCGTTATCTTTGGCTGCTTTCAGTGATGCCGGTATTTGGTTAGACTCTTTCTCTCCGATTGTTCTGTCTGAGTTATTTTCATTAGTTACTTCATCCAAACCATCAACATGTCTATTAGACCCCATTCCTACCACGCTGCTCAAGGAAGCCCTACCATTAATTAATGCTTTGATCTTAAATATGATCAATCTATCTTTATTAGTTGGGTATGTACCACAGGCTTTTAAGGTGGCAGTAATTAAACCATTACTTAAAAAGCCATCACTTGACCCAGCTATCTTAGCTAATTATAGGCCAATCTCCAACCTTCCTTTTCTCTCAAAAATTCTTGAAAGGGTAGTTGTAAAACAGCTAACTGATCATCTGCAGAGGAATGGTCTATTTGAAGAGTTTCAGTCAGGTTTTAGAATTCATCATAGTACAGAAACAGCATTAGTAAAGGTTACAAATGATCTTCTTATGGCCTCAGACAGTGGACTCATTTCTGTGCTTGTTCTGTTAGACCTCAGTGCTGCTTTTGATACTGTTGACCATAAAATTTTATTACAGAGATTAGAGCATGCCATAGGTATTAAAGGCACTGCGCTGCGGTGGTGTGAATCATATTTATCTAATAGATTACAATTTGTTCATGTAAATGGGGAATCTTCTTCACAGACTAAGGTTAATTATGGAGTTCCACAAGGTTCTGTGCTAGGACCAATTTTATTCACTTTATACATGTTCCCCTTAGGCAGTATTATTAGACGGCATTGCTTAAATTTTCATTGTTACGCAGATGATACTCAGCTTTATCTATCCATGAAGCCAGAGGACACACACCAATTAGCTAAACTGCAGGATTGTCTTACAGACATAAAGACATGGATGACCTCTAATTTCTAAACTCAGATAAAACTGAAGTTATTGTACTTGGCCCCACAAATCTTAGAAACACGGTGTCTAACCAGATCCTTACTCTGGATGGCATTACTCTGACCTCTAGTAATACTGTGAGAAATCTTTGAGTCATTTTTGATCAGGATATGTCATTCATTGCGCATATTAAACAAATATGTAGGACTGCTTTTTTGCATTTGCGCAATATCTCTAAAATTAGAAAGGGCTTGTCTCAGAGTGATGCTGAAAAACTAATTCATGCATTTATTTCCTCTAGGCTGGACTATTGTAATTCATTATTATCAGGTTGTCCTAAAAGTTCCCTGAAAAGCCTTCAGTTAATTCAAAATGCTGCAGCTAGAGTACTGACAGGGACTAGAAGGAGAGAGCATATCTCACCCATATTGGCCTCTCTTCATTGGCTTCCTGTTAATTCTAGAATAGAATTTAAAATTCTTCTTCTTACTTATAAGGTTTTGAATAATCAGGTCCCATCTTATCTTAGGGACCTCATAGTACCATATCACCCCAATAGAGCGCTTCGCTCTCAGACTGCAGGCTTACTTGTAGTTCCTAGGGTTTGTAAGTGTAGAATGGGTGGCAGAGCCTTCAGCTTTCAGGCTCCTCTCCTGTGGAACCAGCTCCCAATTCAGATCAGGGAGACAGACACCCTCTCTACTTTTAAGATTAGGCTTAAAACTTTCCTTTTTGCTAAAGCTTATAGTTAGGGCTGGATCAGGTGACCCTGAACCATCCCTTAGTTATGCTGCTATAGACTTGGACTGCTGGGGGGTTCCCATGATGCACTGAGTGTTTCTTTCTGTTTTTGCTCTGTATGCACCACTCTGCATTTAATCATTAGTGATTGATCTCTGCTCCCCTCCACAGCATTTCTTTTTCCTGGTTCTCTCCCTCAGCCCCAACCAGTCCCAGCAGAAGACGGCCCCTCCCTGACCCTGGTTCTGCTGGAGGTTTCTTCCTGTTAAAAGGGAGTTTTTCCTTCCCACTGTTGCCAAGTGCTTGCTCACAGGGGGTCGTTTTGACCGTTGGGATTTTTCCGTAATTATTGTATGGCCTTGCCTTATAATATAAAGCGCCTTGGGGCAACTGTTTGTTGTGATTTGGCGCTATATAAATAAAATTGATTTGATTTGATTAACATCGCAACATAAAACTATTTTATATTGTGCCTAAAACTCTCATGAATATATTCTCTGGGTTTTTAGACATTGTTATTGCGTTTATTTTATGTAAACGTGAGAATCACAGGCTGTCTCTCCGTTATTTTCAGTGGGAGCTGCTGTGAGCTACGCTCGCTTCCTGATCATGTCTTTCTGGGGGAAAGTGAAGTTTGTTCTTTAACGTCTTGATTATTGTTCTTTACTTCACTGTTTGTCCTCCTTGTTCCAGACTAATATATATAATATGTCTAAAATTCAGTTTGCGCTTATTATCCCCTTAACGCCTGAATTTATATAGCTGTATATAAAAAAATGTTTTGTGTGTGTTTTTGCCTTTAAGTAGATGGTAAATAATGTTGAGATTATTCATTTCACTTTTGCACAAAAAATAAATAGTAATTTTGGTATTTTGGTAATGACTTTATGTTATAATGTTATAATAATAATAATGGTATGTTGCAAATTTGCGACAACAGGCATACTGGTCAGTTTGGTATGTTGCATATTTGAGTCAAATATTGTAGCTTATATGCGACAATAGGTGTTAAGGGGTTAAATTCCATGCAGATTAAATGTAGCAAACACAGATTATTTGTTATAATTGTTTTAGCAAGTTTTCAGGGTATCATGCATACAGTTTCTTATTAACGTGAGGAAGAGCATAAAAAATTACATTTTTGTAGTATAATATTAATTTACAATTGTCATCATGTGGATTCTCTATATGTTGTTTGACTGCAGCGACTCTCTGGCACGCAAGGGATTATGGGATACGTCAATAGGGTGAATGCCAAGCATCGTGAGTTCATGGGCAGAAATGGGCAGAGTCATAACAACACAGCGCAGAGTGCAGCCGCTACATAGACACCTGCCTCACATTTTGGTATGAATCACAGATTCAAGGCCATGGTATAGTTCAAATCATGGTACATTTGTATCAGGTATCCTCAAGCAGGTATTGAACAAAAGACACAAAATTAAAACTATTACCAAATACCATATGTTCAAGACATAGCAACTGGGGCAGAGTGATGTCAGCGAAAATCAGTGTTCCATTCAAGGGGTCCCAGGGCTTGACAAAGAAATGTAGACTGTGATGGTGCTGTATCTCGGGGGGTGGGTGGCTATGTGGAACAAGGGAACATTTAGCAAACAATTAGCTAACGCTTAAGACGTGCTAACTGAGGCTTTGTGACATCAAATTCATTCATTCATTTTCAGCTACTTATCAAAGTCTATGTCAGAGTAGCAGCAGAGCAAGCAGCTCAACCCTCACTTCCCGATCCTCAGCCAAGTCCTGTAACTCTTCCCAAGGGATTCCAAGGCGTCCCTAAGCCAACTGGGGAATATAATCTCTCCAGCGTGTCCTGGGTCTTCCCTGGGGCCTCCTTCCAGTTGGACGTGCCTGGAAGACCTCCTTAGAGAGACAACCAGGAAGCATCCTCACCAGGTGCCTGAACCACCTCAACTGCCTCCTTTTGATGTGAACAAGCAGCAGCTGTACTCCATGTCCCTGCAGGATAATCGAGCTTGTCACCCTGTGAAGGAGTGTAAACAGATACCAGACAGAGGAATCTCATTTGTGCCGCTTGTGTCCGTGATCTTATTCTTTCAGTCATTACCCAAAGCTTATGACCATAGGTGAGGATAGGAACATAAAACAACTGGTAAATTCAGAGTCTTGCCTTCCAGCTCAGCTCCTTCTTCACCATGACGGTCCAGTACGATGTCCATAAAATTTCAGACGTTGCCCCAATCCATCTATCACTCTCCCTCTCCAATTTACCCCCACTTGTGAACTAGACCCTGAGATAGTTAAACTCTTCCACTTGGGGCAGTAACTCCCCTGACTCAGCGGGGATAATCAGAGGACCATGGTCTCAGATTTGG
Organism: Thalassophryne amazonica; assembly: GCF_902500255.1. Classification (NCBI taxonomy): domain Eukaryota; kingdom Metazoa; phylum Chordata; class Actinopteri; order Batrachoidiformes; family Batrachoididae; genus Thalassophryne; species Thalassophryne amazonica. The sequence goes on from NC_047104.1 coordinate 86,469,272, forward strand.
AGGCACTCAGCCTCAAACCTGCTCAGTGCACACTGGAGGACACTGCCCGATGAAGCCACATTATCTGCAAAAAGCAGAGATCCAACTCTGAGTTCAACAAAACGGACACCCTCCATTCCATGACTGTGCCTTGAAATATTGTCCGTGAACATCACAAACAAGATTGGTGACAAGGGGCAGCTCTAGTGGAATCCAAATCCCACCGGAAACAGGTCTGATGTAGTGCCGACAATGCAAACACAGCTCCTGCTTTGGTCATATAGAGACCAGACCGCACATTGCAGCAAATCTGTAGCACTCTTCACAGGATACCCAGAGGCACCTGATCATACTGTATGCCTCTTGCAAGTCCACAAAACACATGTCGACCGGTTGATCATACTCCCAATACCCCTCCAGTATCCTTGTGAGGGTAAAGAGCTGGTTCATCATTCCATGACCAGGATGGAAACTGCATTGTTCCTCGTGAATCTGAGGTTTGACTAAGTGACTAAGTGCCTCTTTAGTACCCTGTCATAGACTTTCCTAGGGACACTGAGACGTGTGATTCCTCTATAATTGAAACACACTCTCCGGCCCCCTTTTTTGAAGATGGAGACCATCCCAGTTTGCCAGTCCAGATGTTCTGTCCCCAGCTTCCATGCAATGTTGTATAAGCATGTCAGCCATGACAGCCCAACAACATCCAGAGACATCAGCAATTCAGGATGAATGTTTTCCACCCCTGCAACTTGCCACCGGGACGTTTTTTGACTTACCTCAGTGATTTCCGCTAAAGTGATGGCACCAGATCTGTCCAAGGCTTCCATCCCTCCCACCTTGACGAAGGGCATGTCACTAGGGTTGACATCAAATTAAATTTATATTCAATTTGAGGCATCCTGTCATCGGGACTAACCCATTTTTTTTTTAATTTAATTTATTTAATTTATATAGCACCAAATCACACCAAAGCTACCTCAAGGCGCTTAACACAAGCTAGGGCTTACCTTACCAATGGCTAGAGCCAACCCAACCCATCCAGTCAATGGTCAGTAACAACCCACCGACTCTTTTATATATTGTTGTTTACAGCAGCTTTAGTTTCCCTAAATATTTATCATCATGGGGGGCACTGCTGAGATAGGCTGCAGCCATTGGAGTAAGATGATATAGAAAATGAATGAATGAATGTATCAATATGTAGTAGAGATGGGATCATTTTGACTAATCCTGAGTAATGACCTATATAACCAGGGCAATCAAGAACACAAATAAGAAGACATGGTGGACTGGTTGAATGTTATTATTCAAATGATATGCTTCTTTTAATTTTTGCTTAAAACAAATGTTTATTATTGGAGCAACAATTTGCCTGCATGTACCATTTAAAGCATATTTTTGAATCGTACTGATTAAGCTACATTTCATCCTAACAGGTGGCTGTGAGTCAGGATCAAGGCCAGACAATAGTAGTTTTGTTTTGTTTTTTTGTTTTTTTTTTACTGTAAACCAGCTTCATCCATGCTGTCCCACCCTAGCAGCTGTGACCAGGACTTGAGCAATCATCAGAAAACATTTCAGATATCTCTAGCAGTTATCTTCTGCTGTCATGCCTGTGAACCACAATCTGGGGTTATGCCAGCAAGGATTTACTGGACGCTCTATGAGGTGTGTCCGCAGTTATGGGAACAAATAAAAATCATCTTTGTCAACACAAAGTGAAAATGTACCTGCTGACTCTTGATGTTTTTAGAGTTTGTGTCAGTATTAGTGCTATAGTAATATAAATGGGGAAACTTTTGTTGGTTTGTTGTACTACTCCTGCAAAGTGCTTGGACCAAACACTTGGATGGATTTAAAACAAAGTTGGTGGTAATATTATTTGGACAGATAACTAGAAAAGATTAGATTTTGCAGTAGTTTGTTCAAAGGTCAAGATCAAGGAAAACGTGGTCTGAAAAACACCTTTTTTAATCTCAACAACCAAGAAGATGATCTAAAACATATATTGATCAACAAAATACAGGGTGTCCCAAAAAAGTGCCACAAAATCATCTAAGAAATGTGATTTTTTTTTTTTTTTTTTTTTAGAATTCAAGATACAGACTCATCCAATGAAGATGCTGCTTACAATCAGTCAAAAAGGGAAACTGGTGGAATTCCACATTGAGACCAAGTCCATCATGCAAACCCAACGACAACAGCAGAGGTATAAAACTCCGGCTTCAGAAAGTAAAAGTCCAGCCACATATTTGTTCCATCGTCCTAATAAACCAGCTGATTGTAATCAGTTCAACTCTTCAGGCAGGTGGATGAGCTCATTATTGAGATCACCTGTTTTAGGTGCACAGTTAGAAACAACACATGGGAGGGTTTTTACTTTCTGAAGCCGGATTTGACACCTCTGGACAACAACAATGTCATTTTGCAGTAAGAAAAGCTCCAGACAGAAAGACAATATGGAGGATTGTAAAGAAGTTTCAAAATGATAGAACGGTTCACAATGTTAACAAAGGGCCGAACTGGCCGAACCAGGGGAGCGGTGCACATATTGAGCACATCTTGTGAATGCCAAAACTGGGGTGAAATTAGAAATGAACACCAGAGGTAAAATTCCCTTGAGATATGCTTCAAGATGATATACAACCCCAATTCCAATGAAGTTGGGACGTTGTGTAAAATGTAAATAAAAACAGAATACAATGATTTGCAAATCCTCTTCAACCTATATTCAATTGAATACACCACAAAGACAAGATATTTAATGTTCAAACTGATAAACTTCATTGTTTATGTGCAAATATTTGCTCATTTTAAAATGATGGCTGCAACACATTTCAAAAACATTGGGACGGGGCAACAAAAGACTGGGAAAGTTGATGAATGCTCAAAGAACACCTAATTGGAAACAGGTGAGTGTCATGATTGGGTATAAAAGGAGCTTCTCCAAAAGGCTCAGCCATTCACAAGCAAAGATGGGGTGAGGATCACCACTTTGTGAACAACTGTGCACTAAAAAAATGCTACTTTGGATCAACTTAAAAAAAATGATGTAATTTGTTACAGCTAATTTTTTTAGTTTCTCACAATGTATATTTATCATTTTGTAAAGTGATTCCAGCAGATTTAATCTGGAAACCACAATTTTCCATTAGACCAATGTAAATAAGTACTTTGAATGAAGTGCACTGTGTTTCAGTTTTTTCAGTGTGTGAAAAAATAGTCCAACAGTTTAAGAACAACGTTTCTCAACGTTCAATTGCAAGTAATTTAGGGATTCCATTATCTACAGTCAATAATCAGAAGATTCAAAGAATCTGGAGAACTTTCTACACGTAAGTGGCATAGCTGAAAACCAACATTGATTGCCCGTGATCTTCGATCCGTCAGGTGGTACTGCATTAAAAAAAACGAATTATTGTGTAAAGGATCTTACCGCGTGGGCTCAGGAACACTTCAGAAAACCATTGTCCATTGATATAGTTCGTCGCTAAACTCTACCATGCAAAGCGAAAGCCATACATCAACAACATCCAAAAACGCTGCCACCTTCTCTGGGCCCGAGCTCATTTGAAATGGACAGACAGAAAGTGGAAAAGTGTGCTGTGGTCTAATCAGTACACATTTCAAATTGTTTTTGGAAATCATGGATGTCGTGTCCTCTGGACAAAAGAGGAAAAAGACGATCCAGATTGTTACCAGTGCAAAGTTCAAAAGCCAGCATCTGTGATGGGTGTGTTAGTGCCCATGGCATGGGCAACTTACACATCTGTGGTGGCACCATCTATGCTGAAAGGTACACCCAGGTTTTGGAGCAACACTTGCTGCCATCCAAGACATCCCTGCTTATTTCAGCAAGACAATGCCAAGCCACATTCTGCACGTGTTACAACAGCGTGGCTTCGAAGTAAAAGCCTACAGGTACTAGACTGGCTTGCCTACAGTCCAGACTTGTCACCCTTTGAAAATGTGTGGCGCATTATGAAGTGCATAATACAACAGTGACCCCGGACTGCTGAACAACTGAAGTTGTACATCAAGCAAGAATGGGAAAGAATTCCACCTACAAAGCTTCAACGATTAGTGTCCTCAGTTCCCAAATGCTTATTGAGTGTTGTTAGAAGGAAAGGTGATGTAACACAGTGGTAAACATACCACTGTCCCAGCTTTTTTGAAATGTGTTGCAGGCATCCATTTCAAAATAAGCAAATATTTGCACAAAAACAAAGTTTATCAGTTTGAACATTACATATCTTGTCTTTGTGGTGTATTCAATTGAACATAGTTGAAGGGGATTTGCAAATCATTGTATTCTGTTTTTATTTACATTTTACACAACGTCCCAACTTCAATGGAATTGCGGTTGTATAACAGATATCAGTATCCAAAAGTGTACCTGTATCTATGGTTTTATTTCTGTGGCACTTTTTTTTTTGGGGGGGGGGGGGGGGGTGACTGATTGGTATGATTTTCATAATGATGTTATACATAGTCAAAGACACCATTACAGACATTTGTATGTTTCCTTGTACATTTATATCATGATGTGTCAAGAGTGCAGGAACCTTCATGAACCTTCTGATGCATTTCATTCTGACTCAAAATACTACATAATACTGAGATAGCTTTTTGTATTCTTTCTCTAAACCATGATGTTGAACAATCTTTGTTCACAGGTCATTTGAGAGTTGTTTAGAGGCTCCCATGTTGCCACTCATTAGAAGAGATGAAAAGAAGGGGAGCATTTACAAATGGTCACCTTAAATACCCTTTCTCATGATTGGATTCACCTTTGTAAGGATGTCAAGGGTCAATGAGCTTACCAAACAAATTTTGTGTTCCAGTAATTAGTCCTAAATGTAGTCAAATCAATAAAATGACAAGGGTGCCCAAATTTATGCACCTGCCCAATTTTGTTTAAATAATTATTGCACACTTTCTGCAAATACTAGAAACTTCATTTCACTTCTCAGATATCAGGGTGTTTGTCTGTTATATGACATTTTTAACTGAAATTTCTGATCCAGACAACCAATGATTTATATGGGAAAATCATGAAAATTATCATCAATTTTTATCAACTTTTACATACAACTGTATATGACTGAATGGTCTGGAGTTATGAGGTAAAAACAGCAAAGAGGGTGACAAAGGTCAATTTCAGTTTGTACAGTGGTCAAAAGTTAAAGTTGCTCCAATTTCTGTAAAAATGATGCATATTATTGGTTGTAATAAAAGGTTTCATGAATGAAATAGTTTTGACTGTGCTGAATGTTTGGTCTCCAGAGTAAAGGTCAAGCAAGGTCGACGTCCATTCTTTGACCTGTGACCTGTTTTTACCCTGTAACATGATGACTAAGCATGACAGATGGTGTAAACTACTCCTCTTTAGAACCTTATTAACCCAAACAATAATTTGCATCATTTTTTACTGAAATTGGAGCAACTTTATTTTTTGACCCCTGTACAAACTGAAACTGACCTTTGTCACCATTTTTGCTGTTTTTACCCCATAACTCCAGACCATTCAGTCATAGTTGGTTCAAACTATGCCTTTTCAAATTGTTATGATCAGACAAATAATGTGATATAGTTTTTAACATGGTTGGAGCATTTTTACATTTTGACCTCTGTGAAATTTTTCATTAACCCCTACCTGACTATAATTACAACCCTGGGATGGTTATCATATATTTTTGTGTAGCTCATGGTACACTGAGGCTGGATTCTAAGTATTGTTTCGTGACTTTAAGTGGTACCAAAAACCTGCTTGGGTCATGGACTAACATGACCTCTCCAGAGTTGACCTTGCCTTATACACAATATGCACAAGCATAGGTGGAGCCTGCCACCCCAGCTCCCACAAAATTTCAACATGATAAGCACAACAAAATTATTGAGCCTGGGATAAACCTATGAGTATGGTCAGGGTAAAAAAAACACTTGGACGTGTGTGTGTGTGTGTGTGTGTGTGTGTGTGTGTGTGTGTGTGTGTGTGTGTGTGTGTGTGTGTGTGTGTGTGTGTGTGTGTGTGTGTGTGTGTGTGTGTAGCATATAAGTAATTAACAAGCGATTCACTTCTCCCAGGAAGTTGCTCATGCGATGCATCCTGACAAGGTCACTGGCTGATAGATGAGCCTGAGCGAGGGGATTTCTCAGAGAGTCAGAAGACAGGACGAACTGTGAGAACCAGACAATTAGTGGGTGGAAGGTGGGCAGCCATGTTGGATGATGACCATGAGACTGGTTTACATGGACACTCACCACTTGGCTGGCTGACAAGGAGAAAGCAGACACCTGGGTTGGAACTTTTAACATGGAGCTATTTATCTTTGAGGAGGCTGAGCAGGCAGTTTGCCAACAGTTTAGTAAGAACATACATCCAAGGGGTCAGCAGCAGGGTAGTCACCAAATGTTCACAGAGGCAGATTCATTTTGAAATAGCTGTGGCAGACTGCATTGCACGGTCAGGTCCATAAGTACTTGGACAGTGACACCATTTTTATGCCCCGCCTCACGGCGCTTGCATCCAGGCAAGCATATAGCATCCGGGTTGTCCGTCTGTCCGTCCTTTTGTCAGTTCGTCTGTCTGTCCGTCCGTCTGTCTGGCCGCAAATCGTTCGCAGCAACGTAGCTTCGCATTTGCTTGCTATTGCTTGCAGAAACTTCATATTTGGTGGGTACATGTTATGTATTTGAGGAAATAACACAGTATTTGTACGCTTTGGGAAGTCACTACTTTTTGTTGGCTAGCACAGTTGTGAGTGTACCTGTTTGGTTGAGTGATGTGTCAGTGCATTGATACCTGTTAAGTGAATTTGCACTTGAACAGTAAAAGTCCTGAAACTGTATCTCATGATTCAGCTAATTATGTAATGCTGTTAATGTAAGTGAGAAACATAACAGAATTGGCGACGAGGCTGTAGAAATCCCTAACGTGCAAAAGACAGGATAAAGAGGGATGAAATGGACTTTATTGACCTGGTTTTCTGTGGAATTCGTCTGCTCTCCCTGCATGACTGCTGCGCTGACGGACAAGTTAGCAGGAGGCGAGGACGTGTGCTAAACAAAGACCGAGGTAATATTACGCTGTGGAAAAGAAACTAAGAGAAAATGTGTGGAAGTGTTGGACATATGGACAGTTTCGATAGCACTGTGGAAGACTGGACAACATATGTAAAAAGAGTTGAACAGTATTGCCTGGCCAATGAAATATGTGATGAGAGAAAAGTTGCTGTGCTGCTCAGTGTTATGGGTGCCAAAACATACAACTTGCTCCGCAGCCTCATTGCACCCACCAAACCTGCTGATAAGACTTTTGATGAGATCACAGAAACCTTAAAGAAGCATTTAAATCTGATGCCATTGGTAATAACAGAGTGCTTCAGGTTTCACAAGAAGAATCAATCAAATAGAGGTGGGCGGATCGATCCTAATATTGATAATATCGGTACCAGCGCTGGTATTGATATTGAATGATCCTTGTGTAAAAAGATCAATACTCAAGCTTTTTTTCTGTCCTGCACGCACTGACTGCTGCGCACGCAGATTTATCAAACTCTACTCTCTTTCTGTAAGAGCAGCACTGCGCTGTGTCACACAACACGGAGCAGCACACCCTTGTATTGTGGTTTGTCAGCCCTCTACCTCAGGAGATTTTGTTTTAAGTTGTGTTGAGTGATATTTTTGAAACAAAAATGTTGATTGTGATAATAAAGTATTTTGTTGTCACGTGCAATGTTTGGTGAAATTCAATCCTAGGTTTTTTGGATCCTCTGGATCTATGAAGCTTAAATATGAAAAAGTATCGGTATCGATATCGGCGATACTGGGCCTGTATTTACTTGGTATTGGATCAGTACCAAAATTCCCGGTATTGCCCACCTCTACAATCAAAGACTGAGTCTGTATCGGAGTACATGGCAGAGCTGTGTACGCTGGCGGACCACTGTCAGTTCATGGAGGGGCTGTCCGACGCACTGAGGGACAGGCTTGTGTGTGGGCTGCACAACGAGGGCATCCAGAAACACCTCCTCACAGAAGAGAGACTGACACTTGCTCGTGCATTGGAGATCGCAGTGTCAGTGGAAACTGCAGCAAAAGATGCTGGCGAGTTGCATGGTAAACACTCAGCAACATGTTCAGTGCACAAAATACACACAAAACAACGCAATGAGAACATACAGCCTTGCTTCAGATGTGGGAAAAAGTCACACGATCCTGCAGATTGCTGGTTTAAAGATAAAGACTGCAGACTGTGCTTATAAAAGAGGACACATACAGAAAACATGTAAATCAAAGTACAGTGACAGACAGGGAAAGAAAACAGAAAAAAAGGAACAAAAAAGTATATGAAGTAACACAGACAGACTCCAGTGAATCAAATGAGGAGAATTTGTCTTGCCTTGAGTTATACTCCACAGAAGATGATGACAGTGACGTCATATGGTTGACACCTAAAGTTAATGGAGAACCACTAAAAATGGAACTGGACACTGGATCAGCATTGTCCATAATATCCTTAAAAGACTACAAGAAACACTTCCCTCAGCTGAAACTCAAATGTACAACAGTGAGACTGAAAACATACACAGGTCAGAGAATTAATCCACTGGGAAAACTGAAAGTACAGGTGAAATATGAGGACCAAAGGTGCAACCTTGAGCTGTATGTGCTTAAGTACGGAGGTGTGGCATTGTTTGGATAACATTTGCTGAAGCACATCCGCCTCAATTGGCGAGAAATAAAGGCCATGCGAATCGCCAACAAAGAGAAAAGCCAGTGTGCAGATGAAAAACTGACACAAATACTGGACAAACATGCAGATGTGTTCAGAGAGGGCATAGGTACTCTAAAACACATAAAGGCACGGATTGAGCTTGAGGACAATGCAAAGCCAAGGTTTCAAAAGGCACGTCCTGTCCCATATGCCTTGGGATGCAGAGCTCCAGCGCCTAGTGGACCAAGGGATTTTATCCAAGGTGGACTGGTCTGAGTGGGCCACGCCCATTGAGCCTGTCAGCAAAAAGACAACTGACAAAGTGCGTATCTGTGGTGATTTTAAGGTGACAGTAAACCCTGTAATACATGCAGATCAGTATCCACTCCCACGGATACATGACATTTTTGCATCGTTGACACATGGTGAGCGTTTCTTCAAGATTGACCTTGCACAGGCCTCTCTACAGATGGAAGTGGAGGAGTCATCACAACAAATATCTGACCATAAACACTCACAAGGGTCTATATCAGTATAGCCGGCTAGTGTTTGGCATCACCAGTGCTCCAGCGATTTGGCAACGTGCTATGGACCAAGTGTTGCAAGGGATACTGAGCACCCAGTGCTACCTTGATGACATCATCGTGATAGGCCCGGATGGTGCCACTCATTTGGCAAACTTGGATGCTGTTCTGACAAGGCTAGAGGAATATGGACTGCGAGCCAAAAGGAGCAAATGTGAGTTCTTTAAAGACTCATTTGAGTACTGTGGACACAAAATCGATAAACATGGTCTTCACAAAACTCAGGACAAGACTGACGCTGTTCTGAATGCTCCAGAGCCAGAAAATGTGAGCCAGCTACGCTCATTTCTGGGTCTTGTCAACTACTATCATAAGTTTCTGCCAATCTTTTCAACTGTGTTACACACACTGAATGCACTGCTGCAGCAGAACACTAAGTGGAGCTGGAACAGGAACTGTACACAGGCATTTTGCAGCAGCAAAACTGCTCATAACCTCAGATGAAGTGTTGACACAGTATGACCCATGCCTCCCACTTTGCCTGGCTTGTGATGCATCACCATATGGCATTGGTGCTGTGTTATCACACAAAATGACTGATGGCTCAGAGCGATCCATTGCATTTGCATAACTATCCTCAACATCAGCTGAGCGCAATTATGCACAAATTGACAGAGAAGCTTTAAGCTTGATATGGGGTATGAAAAAGTTTAACAAGTACCTCTATGGGAGACATTTTATACTGATAACTGATCATCAGCCCCTAGTATCTATTTTCAGTCCCCAGAAATGTGTTCCGGCCATGGCAGCTGCACGTCTACAGCGGTGGGCTCTATTTCTAGGCGCGCACACATGCACGATTGAATATAAAGGTACTAAGCACCATGGAAATGCAGATGGGTTATCTCGCCTTCCACAAGCAAAATCTGAAAAACCCATTGACCCAGCTGTAGTGCTACACATGTCGCAGATGGAACCTCTTCCTGTCACCAGCGCACAGGTCCAAAAAGAGACAAGAAATGACCCTGTCCTGGCCAAAGTCTATGACCTGACAGTGCACAGATGGCCATTACATGGAGACACCCAGTTCCCAGAGTACTCTACTTGACAAGATCAGCTTTCTGTATGCCAAGGGTGCATCCTGTGGGGGTCCCGCATTGTTGTACCCCCAAAACTACGCCCAAGGGTGCTTATGTCATTACATGAAGGGCACCTTGGTGTAGTTAAAATGAAAAGCCTTGCCAGAAGTTATGTGTGGTGGCCTGGCATGGACAGCCAAATTGAAAACCTTGCCAGGTCACGCACAGGTTGTCAGCAGACCCAGCGCCAACCACAGCCAGCACCTGTCCACGCATGGGAGTGGCCAGTTACTCCCTAGCAACGCATCCATGTCAATTATGCAGGCCCATTTTTGGATCATATGTTTCTCATTGCGGTCGACGCCCATTCAAAGTGGCCTGAAGTCTTCATTGTAAAGAAAGCAACTGCTACTAAGACAGTGAACCTCCTGCAGATGCTTTTTGCTCACACAGGCTTGCCTCTGCAACTGGTGAGTGATACTGGCAGCCAATTTACAGGGGACGAGTTTCAATGTTTCCTCAAGAGCAATGGCATAAAACACATCATGACAACGCCACATCACCCTGCTACTAATGGACTAGAAGAATGCTTTGTTCGAACATTCAAACAGTCCATGAAAGCAAGCAGGAAGGAGGGAGTGTCGTTACAACAGAAGGTAGCTAATTTCCTTCTGGCATACAGAAACACTGTACATACCACAACAGGACAGACACCGGCAATGCTGTTTATGGGACGAAGTCTGAGGTCACGCTTGGATTTACTAAAACCAGACATTCACAAACATGTTCAGGAGAAACAGTGTTCTCCCAGTCAGCTACAAAGGAAGTTGCGAACCTTTGACATTAGACAGAGAGTCCTTGCCAGAGACTATTGCACTCCTACCAAGAAATGGCAGCCTGGTGAGATACTATCACAGGCAGGACCCCTGACATACACCGTTACTGTAGGGCCCAAAATGGTCTGGCACAGGCATGTCGACCAACTTCTGGATACCTTAGCTGGAGATGTCACTGCACAACCAGAGGGTCCCGACACTCCTCAGGACTCAGAGGAGACCCTCATGACACCAGATTGTGCTCCTGTCACCAGTGACACTCAGGTTTCAGAAACTGTGGACTGTACTCACCAAAGTGTAACTGACCTTGAACCTGTGCACGCCGCTACCCAGAAAGAAACCGCAGACCGCCTCAGAGGCTTGATTTATAGACAACTCCAGCAGAGATAAGTGAACTGATGTTAAAGGGAAAGTGTTGGTTTAAAAAATGGTTAATGTTTGAATTTTATACCACCTATCATAATGGTAATGGTGCCTTATTTTGATTTAAGTCTTAGTTAAAAAAAAAAAAGTAGCCCCCTTTTAATTGTTGCTGAGTTAGAGTACATCAAAGCTGAAAGGGAGGAATTGTTATGTATTTGAGGAAATAACACAGTATTTGTACGCTTTGGGAAGTCACTACTTTTTGTTGGCTAGTACAGCTGTCAGTGTACCTGTTTGGTTGAGTGATGTGTCAGCGCACTGATACCTGTTAACTGAATTTACACTTGAACAGTAAAAGTCCTGAAACTGTATCTCATGATTTAGCTAATTATTTAATGCTGTTAATGTAAGTGAGAAACATAACAGTACATCCTTTGGAGGAGTACTTCGCATGGGTTTGAAGGCCATTGACCTTGACTTACTTTGAAGGTCACCAGTGGTCACAACTGTCAAATTATTCGCCGCAACGTAGCTCAGCACCTATTGCTCACAGAAACAATATTTCATGGGTACATGCCTTGGAGGAGTACTTCACATGGGTTCGAAGGCCAGTGACCTTGACCTGCTTTTCAAGGTCACAGTGGTCACAACTGTCAAATCCTTCGCCACAACGTAGCTCGGCACCTATTGCTTGCAGAAACTTCATATTTGGTGGGTACATGCTTTGGAGGAGTACTTCACACAGGTTCGAAGGCCAGTGACCTTGACCTACTTTTCAAGGTCACCAATGGTCACAACTGTTAAATCCTTTGCCACAACATAGCTTCGCACCTATTGCTCGTAGAAACTTCATATTTGGTGGGTAATTGACAAACTAAATGTAAGGATTATCCATCCATCCATCCATCCAGTTTCTTCTGCTTTATCCGGAGTCGGGTCGCGGGGGCAGCAGCTCAAGCAAAGCCGCCCAGACCTCCCGATCCACACACACCTCCCCCAGCTCCTCCACATTTGTGTTGATTTGTTTTCTGTATAATTAATGGCTCAGCGTTCATTGTCGTAAAATTGTCAAATTGTAATTTTTTAAACTTATTTTTATTCATATTGTAGTGATCGCCGGACCGGTCACTGAATCTGTTCACTGTAATACCGCAGAGCATCATGGGAGTACGGGGTTTGGGGGTTTTAAAGCACTGTTTTTGTCTTTCATAGTTAGTTTAATAGTGTGGTTGGAGTTATTGATTTAGTGTGTTCAATTGCCCAGTTAGGTTAGTCAAGTTTAGTTAAGTGTTCTGTTGTCACCATAAGCAAAAAGTGTATTACGTTTGATGTTTTCCTCTATTTCCATGTTGTGAGTTGAACAAAAATAAAGCAGCACCTCCTGGTGGCAGAGTGCAGCAAAAGCTCCAAGAGTGTCATTCTTCCACACTGCTCACCACATTGGTGTCAGAAGTAGGATACAGCCTTTAGAAGAATGCAGAGAGAAATTGAGAAGCTTGAACAAGCCATCAAGCAGAGTATGGCATTTCTGCAGAGACTGGAGGCCGAGAGAGCTATACTGCCTACTGATGTTCCTGATGGCTCCAGTGCACCACGCTCTTGTCGCCCCCTGTTGACGGGGAGGGGTACTGCCGTTGACGGAAGCAGTGCAGCAAACGTCATGTTGCCTGCTGAGAGCTCCAGCACTCCATGCTCTCGTCGCCCCCTGTCAATGGGGAGGGGTACTGCCGTGGACGCAAGCAGTGCAGCAAACGTCATGCTGCCTGCTGATGGCTCCAGCATGCTGCGTCACCCTCTGTCGATGAGGAGGGCTACTGCTGACAATGTCGTGATGGCCATGGATCATAGCTCACCAGAGGGTGCTACTGTAGCTGCAGATGAGCCTCTCCCGCCAATGATGATGGCAAGCCTGTCACAGCCGGTGGTGGCGCCAAAATCATCAGTCAAGCTGCCCAAATACAATGGAACAACCCCGCTGGCACCATACCTTTATCAAGTCCAGCTAGCAGCACTGCACAATGGCTGGAGCAATGAGGAGACTGCCACGCATCTGGCCTAGCATTGGAGGGGAAGGCAGTCCAGGTGCTCCTTGACCTCTCCCCGGCAGAGCAGCAAGATCTGCACAACCTAAAAATAGCTCTGCAGAGGCGGTTTGGGCAGTGATGCTCCACAGATCACAGCTGAGAGCAGGTGGCCAGTTGACACAGGCAGGAAGGGGAAATCTGGGCACCTTCGCCGCTGACGTGCAGCTCTATACCCAACAAGGTTACCCCACTTCGATGCAGCTGCCCAAGAGGAGCTGGTTCTCCATGCATTCCTACGGGGGCTTGCACCTGAGAAGTTGCAGCAGCATGTCCGCCTGGGTATGCCTCAGTCCCTCACCGAGGCACTGCATGAAGCTGAACGGGCTGAGGTGGTGCTTACCACCCGACCTACACAGACTGCAAGGGCACCTGCTCCACGACCACTCGTCAGAATGGCAGACTGTGATGAGGAAGAGGAGACTGGAGGGGCCCACCAAGTGATGCCACCGCCACTACAGTCCCAGAGGAGACCTCCACGCTCCCCGCAGCAGGCCCTCTCAGCAGATCGCTGCTACCGGTGTGACAAGCCTGGTCACATTGCACAAAACTGCCCAGCCCCTGCCCCAAAAGCCAAGGCGGTGGGAAACTACCGTGGAGTGGCCCAGTGAGGGGACCACCACTCTAGCCTCCATCCGCCCTCCAAGGCAGATGTACGCTGGTGGGCCATTGTGGCCACGAAAAAGGACTGTACCTGAACTGCCAACTGGAGGGCCAAACCTGCCAGGCCCTGATAGACACAGGGTCCACCATCTCCTTGATGAGACCAGGCACCCTCCCTGACACTTCCGACCTGCCTTCCACATCTTGGGCCCCTACCAACACCCAGCTGATGAGGGTACCTGGAGAAAAAGTTAACATGGGAGGAAGGAGGCTGCTGACAGTCAAAGCTGGAGATCAGGAGGTGGTGCACAAGTTCTGGCTCGCCAATATCCAGGACCCATGTATCATCGGCCTGGACCTGCTGAACCACTGGGGAGCCCAAGTTGATGTGCTGGAGAGGACTGTCAACCTGGGTGGTGAGACTGTGGAGCTTCAGTCTGAGCAGAGGGTAGAAAACGGGCCAAACAGACACTGTCAGTCAGCCACAGCCAAGCAAGTGCCAGGATCACGTGCCCCAACACTTGGCACCAGCAGCATGACACAGCCAACAGTCACTGCATCTGCTGAGACAACCGAGCCTATACACCAGCTATGGCAATGCAGCATCGATGGCCTTGACCCCGGGCAGCGCCACCAGCTGAAATGTCTCATCGATGACTACGGGGATATTTTTGCTGCCAGAGATGAGGACTGCAAGCAGACTGGACTGGTTCAGCACACCATTGACACTGGTAATGCCCAACCCATCCGTCTGTGCCCCCATAGTCTGGCCCTTTCCAAACGACAGGTGGCGGAGGAAAAGATCCACGAGATGCTCGCTGCTGGGGTGATTGAGCCTTCAGACAGCCCATGGGCAGCCCCAGTATTACTAGTGAGGAAAAAGAATGGCACCTGGCAGTTTTGTGTGGACTACCGTCGCCTCAATGCAGTCACCAAGAAGGACTCCTATCCACTCCCTCGGATCGATGGTGCCCTTGACTACATTGCTGGGTAAAGCTGGTTCAGCTACCTGGATCTCCACAGCGGCTACTGACAGGTAGAACTGGCCCCAGAGGCGAGGCCCAAGACTGCCTTCACCCTTGGACAAGGGCTGTGGCAGTTCCGCGTCACGCCGTTCGGGCTCTGCAATGCACCGGCTACATTTGAGTGACTGATGGAGAGGGTGCTGGCTAATGTGCCCCGGAGTCGTTGTGTGGTGTACCTCGATGACCTCCTGGTGCATGCCACTGACTTTGACAGAACCTGTTGAACCTCGGTGAGCTCTTTGCTGCCATCCACCAGGCTGGGTTGTGGCTGAACCCAGCAAAGTGTTGCCTATTATCTAGGGAGACAGCGTTCCTGGGCCATGTTATCAGTGCTCAAGGTGTTGCTACAAACCCAGCAAAGGTGGTTGCGGTCCGAGATTGGCCAACACCTACAAATGTCAGCAAGTTGCGGAGCTTCCTGGAACTGGCTTCGTACTACCGGCGGTTCGTTCGAGACTTTGCCACCATCGCCAGCCCACTACACCGCCTCACTGACAAGGGCCAGCCCTTCTACTGGGATGACAACTGGGATGACAACTCACTCAAAACAGCCCTCACTGAAGCTCCGGCCTTGGCATATCCCAATGCTCAGCAGCTGTTCATTGTGGACATGGACACCAGCAACGTGGGCATTGGAGCTGTCCTCTCTCAGCAGGGGGAAAGTGGAGAACATGTGGTGGCCTACTTCAGTCGAGCACTAAGCCAGGCCGAAAAGAACTACTGTGTCACCCACCATGAGCTACTGGCAGTAGTCCTGGCACTGCAGCAGTTTCAGCCATATCTGAATGGAAGCATTTCCCCATCCGCACCGACCATGCCTCACTCACCTCGCTCCTGACCTTCAAGAACACCGAAGGCCAGGTGGCCCGCTGGCTGGAAGCCCTCCAGGGTTATGACTTTGAGATCCAACATCGGGCCGGACAGCTTTATGGTAACGCTGACGCTCTCTCACACTGTCCATGTGCAGCCATGGAGTGTCGGTACTGCTGCCGGCAGGAAAAATGGAGCCAGCTGACGCAGAGGGTGGCGACCGCCTCTCCCATCAATGATGAGGAGGAATGGCTCACACTGACCACTGAGCAGCTGAAGGAACAGCAGGAGGCTGATTTGACCCTAGCACTGTTGAAGGGCTGGTTGGAGGCAGGGCGGTGCCCTGAGTGGGCAGAGGTCTCAGCCCTGGCTCCTGAAGCGAAAGCTTATCACTCCCAGTGGTGCACCTTTGAAGTCCATAGTGGAGTGATGTATCACAGGTGGCAGGCACCCGAAAGAGGGAATGACCTCCTGCAGCTGCTGGTCCCCCGGGCCCTACGTCCCCAAGTTCTTCAAGTTGTTCAGGACAACTGTGGCGACATGACACTATGGGAATGCCAAAATGCTCCACTGCCTTTGGGGCAGGTTTTATTGTCCTGGCTGTTGACGAGACGTGGAGTTGCACGTACACTGTTGTGATGCCTGCACTGCCCAGAAGGGACCTGCCCAGCGCTCCCATGCCCCATTGCAACAGTACTTAGTGGGGGCCCCGATGGAGAGGGTAGGAGTGGACATTCTTGGCCCTTTTCCGGTCACTGACTCTGGCAACCGCTATATTCTAGTGGCCATGGACTACTTCACAAAGTGGCTAGAGGCATATGCGGTCCCAAATCAGAGTGCCACTACCACAGCAGCAAAACTGGTGGAGGAGATGTTCGCCCGTTTTGGGGTTCCTGATGAGCTCCACAGCGACCAGGGACAGAACGTTGAGTCCCAGGTTTTCGGCGAGGTCTGCCGGAGGTTAGGAGTGAGCAAAACAAGTACAACTTCACTCTACCCGCAAAGTGACGGGTTGGTGGAGTGGTTCAACCGCACCTTAGCCACCCAGCTCGCCATTCTCACCAGCCAACATCAGAAGGACTGGGATTGCCACTTGCCCCTGGTATTGTGGTCTTACCGGTCCACTGTC
Organism: Thalassophryne amazonica; assembly: GCF_902500255.1. Lineage (NCBI taxonomy): Eukaryota > Metazoa > Chordata > Actinopteri > Batrachoidiformes > Batrachoididae > Thalassophryne > Thalassophryne amazonica. Next base: position 86,486,423 of record NC_047104.1, read on the forward strand.
CAGTAATCTAGCCAGTGTACACCTGCTGCTCTCATGTTTGGGAGAGAGCTCCGAACACCGGTGGATTTGGTGTTTGGTGCCCTGCCGGAACCTGAGGTCGCAGGGGGGAAGGAGATGGACTACTTTCGCAGACTGAGGGAGCATCTGTACGCAGTGCATGACTACACCCGCCATGTCCAAGCAAACTCTGGAATCCGGCAGAAGAGAGCCTACGACACCCGTTGCAGAGGACGGGCCTTCGCACCAGGAGACAAGGTGTGGGTGTACTGTCCTGTCCACAAAAAGGGGATTTCCCCCAAGCTTCGCAGCAACTGGCAGGGGCCGGGTGAGGTGGTGGACCACTTATCCGAAGTGGTGTACCAGGTATGGATGCATGGCAAGGGATGCCTAGTGGTGCTGCACCAGGACAGGCTCACCCCGTGCCGCCCACTATGAATAAGGAGGATGATGGCAGCACTCCAAGCCCTGACCAATGTGACCCCTCACCAGTCACGATTATGCATGGACCTGGCACTGCTTTTGTCTTTCATAGTCAGTTTAATACTGTGGTTGGAGTTATTGATTTAGTGTGTTCAATTGCCCAGTTAGGTTAGTCAAGTTTAGTTAAGTGTTCTGTTGTCACCATAAGCAAAAAGTGTATTACGTTTGATGTTTTCCTCTATTTCCATGTTGTGAGTTGAACAAAAATAAAGCAGCATCTCCTGGTGGCAGAGTGCAGCAAAAGCTCCAAGAGTGTCATTCTTCCACACTGCTCGCCACAATATATTATAGCAACAACAACAGACTAATAATGTTACAATACAATTTTACAGAAAGAGACAAAAAGAACCTAATGAAACAAAACACAACAGAAAAGATAAAACCATGTAACAATGAAAATAAATAAATACATATAGAAATAAATAACTGTTTCCTGTGAACACCTAGTGAGTAGCCTACTCTCGTTTAGGTTTTGAAACCTTGTTTCTGAAGTGTCTTTGTGTGATGTGCACAATTTTCAGTATTATGACTAATACTACCAGTCATTTACAACTCAGCCACATGGGGTGTGCAGGCAGTACATTCTGAGTGCCGGTCCCAAGCCCGGATAAATGAGGAGGGTTGCGTCAGGAAGGGCAGCCGGCGTAAAACAAGCCAACCCAACTATGTAGACTCAGAATCGAATTCCCATACCGGATCGGTCGCGGCCCGGGTTAACAACGTCCGCCACCGGTGCTATTGCCCAACAGGGTGCTGGTGGAAATTGGGCTACTGCTGGGCGAAGACGACGAAGAAGAGGAGGAAAACGTTGCCACGAACAGCGGGAGAAGAAGAAAACTAGAAGGGTGGAAATGAGAGTGGGGACTTTGAATGTTGGTAGTATGACTGGTAAAGGGAGAGAGCTGGCTGATATGATGGAGAGGAGAAAGGTAGACATATTGTGTGTGAAAGAGACCAAGTGGAAGGGAAGTAAGAGCAGGAGCATCGGCGGTGGGTACAAGTTGTTGTACCATGGTGAGTGTTATGTGTCGGACGCAGGACGGAGAACCGACCAGCGTTTGAAGGACCCAGTATGAAATAAGCAGAGCATGGTACAAAGGATAACAAAATTTAATGACATAACAGTGCTGTGATGAAAGTACAAACACATAAGTGCGCGGTCTGCGAGGTGGATTACGGTGCGCTCCCAGCTGCACAAACGGTCCAGAGCCAGAAACAGTTCGGACCCAAGGACCCCGCCGACACCCCCCAGGTGGCCGCGACAAACCGAGTCTGTGAAAGAAGAAACCATCATGTGAGTCCACACTCCACACACAGAGAGACCACTCAAAGGTGTACATAACAGCAAACACTTCCTGGCTTAATCACTAATCAGCTTCCCACCCTGCAGGCATGGAACACCCAGTTCACATTACTCAACTGCAGTGGAGGCTGATTAAACGACTAACATAACAGCTCAATATAATAAGGTGTGAGGGACACCACATTTACTGACTGTACAAATGTTAGTCACAAAACCTAACGTACCTCAGGAAGTGTGCTGACGAGCGTGAGACCTCACCCCCTCCTCTTTCACAGACCATGGTGTCAAACCTGGTACAGTCTCTGCATCCACTGATGATGAGATGGCTCTCGAGACGACGATCTCACCCATCTGGTCACAAGGTCGAGTCTCTGGCAAATACACACTGTGTACTCCAGACTTAAATGCCACCATGCTCCAATCCGTGTAGATGCACCACAGCTGTGAGTCCTGACGAGCTGCACATGATCAGCCTCAGGTGATCAGGGTGAGGTCCTGAAAACTCAGCCACACAGCCACTCAGTCCTAAACGCGTACCACCTGGAAGGAAAAACAAAAGACAGCACAGAAGACAGAAACAAAAGGCAGCCAGGCCCCCCCAGCCATACAACAGTGAGGACAGGAAGAGAAATGGTGTTGGGGTCATTTTAAAGGAAGAGTATGTTAAAAGTGTGTTGGAGGTTAAGCGAGTGTCTGACAGGGTGATGAGTGTGAAGTTGGAAATTGAAGGGGTGATGATGAATATCATCAGTGCATATGCCCCACAGGTAGGTTGTGAGATGAAGGAGAAAGAAGATTTCTGGAGTGTGTTAGATGAGGTGGTGGAGAGTGTGCCCAAGCATGAAAGAGTGGTGATAGGAGCAGACTTCAATGGGCATGTTGGTGAAGGGAACAGAGGTGATGAGGAAGTAATGGGTAGATATGGTATCAAAGATAGGAATGGGGAAGGACAGATGGTAGTTGATTTTGCAAAAAGGATGGAAATGGCTGTGGTGAATACCTACTTTAAGAAAAGGGAGGAGCACAGGGTAACATATAAGAGTGGAGGAAGGTGCACACAGGTGGACTACATTCTTTATAGGAGATGCAAGCTAAAAGAAACCACAGACTGTAAGGTGGTAGCAGGAGAGAGTGTCACTAGACAGCATAGGATGGTTGTTTGTAGGATGACTTTAGAGGTAAAGAAGAAGAAGAGAGTGAGAGCTCAACAAAGGATCAGATGGTGGAAGCTGAAGGAGGAAGACTGTTGTGTGAAATTTAGTGAGCAGGTGAGAAAGCACTAGTTGGAGGGAAGCAATTTTGGACAACTAGAAAAGTACTGCAGATGTGGTGAGGGAGACAGCTAGGGCAGTACTGGGTATGACATCTGGACAGTGGAAGGAAGACAAGGAGACTTGGTGGTGGAATGAAGAGGTCCAGGAAAGCATAAGGAGAAAGAGGTTGGCGAAAAAGTTTTGGGATAGTCTGAGAGATGAAGAAAGTAGACAGGAGTACAAGGAGATGCGGCGTAAGGCGAGAAGTGGCAAAAGCAAAGGAAAAGGCATATTGCGAGCTGTACAAGAAGTTGAATAGTAAGGAAGGAGAAAAGGACTTGTACCGATTGGCCAGACAAAGGGACAGAGCTGGAAAGGATGTGCAGCAGGTTAGGGTGGTAAAAGATGCACATGGTAATGTGCTGACAAGTGAAGAGTGTGTGCTGAGAAGGTGGAGGGAATATTTTGAAGAGTTGATGAATAAAGAAAATGAGCGAGAGAAAAGGCTGGATGATGTGGTGAGAGTAAATCAGGAAGTAAAAGAGATTAGCAAGGAATAAGTGAGGGCTGCTATGAAGAGGATGAAGAGTGGAAAGGCAGTTGTTCCAGATGACATTCCAATGGAGGCATGGGAATGTCTAGGAGAGATGGCAGTAGAGTTTCTAACCAGATTGTTTAATAAAATCTTGGAAAGTGAGAGGATGCCTGAGGAGTGGAGATGAAGTGTGCTGGTTCCTATTTTCAAGAACAAGGGTGATGTGCAGAGCTGCAGTAACTACAGAGGCATAAAGCTGATCAGCCACAGCATGACGTTATGGGAAAGAGTAGTAGAAGCTAGGCTTAGAAAACAGGTGAAGATCTGTGAGCAGCAATATGGTTTCATGCCGAGAAAGAGCACTACAGATGCAATGTTTGCTCTGAGAATACTGTTGGAAAAGTACAGAGAAGGACAGAAAGAGTTACATTGTGTGTTTGTGGACTTAGAAAAAGCTTATGATAGGGTGCCAAGAGAAGAACTGTGGCATTGTATGAGGAAGTCTGGAGTGGCAGATAAGTATGTTAGGGTAGTGCAGGACATACAAGAATAGTGTGACAGCGGTGAGATGCGCAGTCGGAATGACAGACTCATTCAAGGTGGAGGTGGGATTACACCAAGGATCAGCTCTGAGTCCTTTCTTGTTTGCAGTGGTGATGGACAGGTTGACAGATGAGATCAGACAGGAGTCCCCATGGACTATGATGTTTGCAGATGACATTGTGATCTGTAGTGAGAGTAGAGAGCAATTTGAGTCTAGTCTGGAGAAGTGGAGATATGCTTTGGAGAGAAGGGGAATGAAAGTCAGTAGAAGCAAGACTGAGTACATGTTTGTGAATGAGAGGGAGCCCAGTGGAATAGTGCAGTTACAAGGAGTAGAAGTGGTGAAAGTAGATGAGTTTAAATATTTGGGGTCAACTGTTCAAAATAATGGAGAGTGTGGTAGAGAGGTGAAGAAGAGAGTGCAGGCAGGGTGGAGTGGGTGGAGAAAGGTGGCAGGAGTGATTTCTGACCGAAGAATATCAGCAAGAGTGAAGGGGAAAGTTTACAAAACAGTAGTGAGACCAGCTATGTTGTATGGTTTAGAGACAGTGGCACTAACAAAAAGACAGGAGGCAGAGCTGGAGGTGGCAGAGCTGAAGATGTTGAGATTCTCTTTGGGAGTGACAAGAATGGACAAAATTAGGAATGAACATATCAGAGGGACAGCTCAGGTGGGACGGTTTGGAGACAAAGTCAGAGAGGCGAGATTGATACTAGATACTTTAAGACTTTTTTTTTTTTTTTTTTTTGCTAGCTTGCACTCGACCGAGACGGACGCACTTTTCTCTTCTCCCTCCCTCCTTATCTTTCCTGCTTTTGTGGCGTGTTGTCTGTGAGGCTGCAGCGTTGCTCTTCTGGAAATGACAAAAATGGATCTGTTTAAGTGGTCTCTGTGTTATGTGTCGGACGCAGCTCGGAGAACCGACCAGCGTTTGAAGGACCCAGTATGAAATAAGCAGAGCACGGTACAAAGGCTAACTGAATTTAATACATAACAGTGATGTGATACAAAACAACAAAAGAGTGTGCGGTCTGGCGTGGTGGTGATACGGTGCGCTCCCAGCAGCGCTAACGGTCCGGAGCCAGAAGCCATTCGGACCCAAGGACCCCGCCGACACCCCCCAGGTGGCCGCAACAAACCGAGTCTGTGAAAGAAGGAACCATTATGTGAGTCCACACTCTACACACAGAGAGACCACTCAAAGGTGTACATAAACAGCAAACACTTCCTGGCTTAATTACTAATCAGCTTCCCAACCTGCAGGCATGGAACATCCAGTTCACAAAACTCCACTGCAGTGGAAGCCGATACATGACTAACGTACAGCTCAATATAATAAGGTGTGAGGGACACCACTTTTACTGACTGTATAAACGTTAGTCACAAAATCTAACGTACCTCAGGAAGTGTGCTGACGAGCGTGAGACCTCACCCCCTCCTCTTTCACAGACCGTGCATCAAACCCTGGACGTTCTCTGCATCCACTGATGATGAGATGGTTCCCGAGACGACGATCTCACCCGTCTGGTCACAAGGTCGAGTCTCTGGCAAATACACACTGTACACTCCAGTCTTAAATGCCACCATGTTCCAATCCATATAGATGCACCACAGCTGTGAGTCCTGACGAGCCGCAGGTGATCAGGGTGAGGTCCTGATAACCTCAGCAACACAGCCACTCAGTCCCAAATGCAAGCCACCTGGAAGGAAAACCAAAAGACAGAAACAAAAAGGCAGCCAGGCCCCCCCAGCCATACAACACTCTGAACGCAATTGACACTATTTTTTCTACAAGATCTTCGGGAGCGGAGGACCCGACCTGTCCTGCTGGGACACATGTGATGGGTTACGTGATGGACTCGTGGAGGAGATGGCAGGTCATGTGCCTTTACATGCTTTCTGTGGAGGACGTTGAAGATGTGTACATATTCGGCTTGGTGGTGACCGGCTTTCTGATGTGTGGAGCGGGGCACTTGCTGGTTTACCGGAAAATCAAGAAAGTGGAAGCAGCTTTGATTGGTCGTTCCAAGCTGCCCTATATGATTGATTAGATTGGGAAGGCAGTGGCTGCGCAGTCGGCGGGGGTTAACCGCGCATTGGATGACATCTCTGGGAAGATCGCAGCCCTGGAAACCCGCTTTGACCGTCTGTGAAGACCACATTCTACATTCAGCGCATTGAGAGCCACTCTGTTCTCAGAACTGTGGAATCTTTCAGGCGTCTGTTAATCTGGCTATTCATTTGGCTTCCCCAAATACAGCTGCACTTCAAGGTCGCTGTGATAAGATACCTCCTCAGAAGAACAACACTCTTATGCCTCGCTCCCTGGTCTTCCCCCCTCCCCTCAGCTTCTCCAGCTCTGACGTGAACTGTGACTGTCCAGGACTTTCTCAGCCTGCGCAGGGCTGTTCCCTTCCCCCCCAGACTGTCGAACAAGGCCGTCGACGGCGCCGAAACTGGCTGCCTTCCGGAGTGTTCTGATAAACTGGTCCTTTCAAATCTCGGTTGTCGTCCTGTGTCCTTGTTTGTCTCTGTGATTATTGTTTTTTTGTGCTGATGGGATTTTTTTTTTCCTCATTGCCGCTGTGTAATGCAGCGGTTTTTTTCTTCTCCTTTTCCCTCATGTTTTGCTTTATATATATGTTTTATGTACCGGGCCGGCCTATGTGTTGTGTGTTATGTGTGTTGTTTGTTATGGGTCGGTGTTGGTTTGCTCAGCCCTGCTGTTGACCAAGGCAGGGATGTACATCTGGAGCTGGTCCCCGGGCGCCTAATGGCGACCTCTGCTCCTACTGGCAAATAGGATGGGTTAAATGCAGTAGCCACATTTCATTGTGCAGGAAAGTTCTTCTGTTCTGTGCATATGACAATAAAATTTCCTTGATCCTTGATCCTTGATTGAGATGGTTTGGACATGTGCAGAGCAGGGACCCAGGGTATATAGGGAGAAGGATGCTGAGGATGGAGCCACCAGGCAGGAGTAGAAGAGGGAGACCAAAGAGGAGGTTCATGGATGTGCTGAGAGAGGACATGCAGGTGGTTGGTGTGACAGAGGAAGATAAAGAGGACAGGGTGAGATGGAAACGATTGATCTGCTGTGGCGACCCCTGACGGGAACAGCTGAAAGACAAAGAAGACTACCAGTCATTTACAAGCCTAGATAAACTTTCATTTTAAAAAATCAGTCCGTTTTTGATTATTAACATTTACTTGTACTTTTACCTTCAATACTTGAGTACATTTAGTTGTACATTACTTGTCATACTTAAGTTCAATAAATACTAGATACTTTAAGACTTTTACTTGAGTAGCATTTCAATCGGTGACTTGAACTTCTACCAAAGTCATTTTTTAATGGGTATGTACTTTTACTTAAGTGTGATTTTCCGGTACTTTATACAACACTATTCAAAACAGAAGCAGATTAAGTTTGAAGTAGCATTTGTAGAGTGTATTATGAGTCACTAATAAATACAACTACAACCCCTGGCAATAATTATGGAGTCACCGGCCTTGGAGGATGTTCATTCAGTTGTTTAATTTTGGAGAAAAAAAAGCAGATCACAGACATGACACAAAGCTAAAGTCATTTCAAATGGCAACTTTCTGGCTTTAAGAAACACTAAGAAATCAGGGAAAAAAATTTTTTGGCAGTCAGTAACGGTTACTTTTTTAGACCAAGCAGAGGGAAAAAATATGGACTCACTCAATTCTGAGGAATACATTATGGAATCACCCTGTAAATTTTCATCCCCAAAACTAACACCTGCATCAAATCAGATCTGCTCGTTAGTCTGCATCTAAAAAGGAGTGATCACACCTTGGAGAGCTGTTGCACCAAGTGGACTGTCATGAATCATTGCTCCAACACGAGAGACGTCAATTGAAACAAAGGAGAGGATTATCAAACTCTTAAAAGAGGGTAAATCATCACGCAATGTTGCAAAAGATGTTGGTTGTTCACAGTCAGCTGTGTCTAAACTCTGGACCAAATACAAACAACATGGGAAGGTTGTTAAAGGCAAACATACTGGTAGACCAATGAAGACATCAAAGCGTCAAGACAGAAAACTTAAAGCAATATGTCTCAAAAATCGAAAATGCACAACAAAACAAATGCGGAATGAAAGGGAGGAAACTGGAGTCAACATCTGTGACTGAACTGTAAGAAACTGCCTAAAGGAAATGGGATTTACGAGGTCTATTAGAAAAGTATCCGACCTTATTATTTTTTTCAAAAACCATATGGATTTGAATCACGTGTGATTACATCAGACATGCTTGAACCCTCGTGGGCATGCGAGAGTTTTTTCACGCCTGTCGGTTATGTCATTCGGCTGGGGGCAGTCTTTGAGTGAGGAGTCGCCCACCCTCTCGTCGATTTTTTCATTGTTTAGGAATGGCTCAGAGACTGCTACTTTGTTTGATCAAAATTTTTTCAAAACTGTAAGGCACAACCTGTTGGGAAGGTGTCGTAGCACGGACCCACAACAGGGGGCGCAAATGAACGGACAATGAATAAGCCAAAAAGTAACAATTTAATGTTGTGATAATACACAACTAATTTCACAGAAATCTGCACAGTCAATTGACACCAGGTGACGTGTGGGCAGGCTCGAAGATAGAAGACCCCCGACGAGAGAGAAGCCGCGTCCCACACGGCTTCCACCACCAACGGTCTGAAGAACACCGGAGCCGCCAAGTCCCGAGTCCCCAGGTGGCCTCTGTCTTCGGCTGTCGACCCTGGTACTGCTGGCAGAAAGCAGAGATAAGATGAATGAGTGTGAGTCCGCACACTCAGTAATCCACAGTCCATACACAGTTAGGAGGGAGCACCTCCACCTCCAATCACACACTCGTGCAGCTCCTGGTTAACCACTTATCTGGGTTGGGGTGTGAGGCGAAGCAGTCACTGTCACACCAAACGCCAATCCCCCAGACAAGGAAACACTCCAGGAAAACGGCTGCAACAGAAGTTCAGGTTATTACACACAAAGTGTCAGTCAGCAGAGAAATTACCTCTTCAGTCGTTGCGATTTCTCGGCGAGGAGGTGGAGTTGCAGTCCGGCTTTTATGGTGGTGATGATGATGATAAACGAGTGACAGCTGGTGCAGAGGATGACTGACAGCTGTCACTTCTTCTGGGTCTGGCGCCCTCTCGTGCTTGGAGCCCGCACTCCAAGCAGGGCGCCCTCTGGTGGTGGTGGGCCAGCAATACCTCCTCTTCAGCGGCCCACATAACAGGACCCCCCCCTCAACGGGCGCCTCCTGGCGTCCGACCAGGCTTGTCCGGATGTCTTGTGTAGAAATCGGCCAGGAGGGCCGGGTCCAGGATGAAGCTCCTCTTCACCCAGGAGCGTTCTTCAGGTCCATACCCCTCCCAGTCCACCAGATATTGGAACCCCCCGGCCCTTACGACGGACGTCCAGGAGCCTGCGGACTGTCCAGGCAGGCTCCCCGTCAATGAGCCGGGCAGGAGGCAGCGTAGGTCCCGGAGCACAGAGGGGCGAGGTGTGGTGTGGTTTTAGATGGGAAACATGAAAAACAGGGTGAATCCGCAGTGAAGCCGGGAGTTGGAGCTTCACTGCGGCCGGGTTGATGATCTTGAGAACACGAAATGGACCAATGAACCTGTCTTTCAGTTTTGGGGAGTCGACACACAGAGGGATGTCCTTGGTCGAGAGCCACACCTCCTGCCCAGGCTGGTATGTGGGGGCCGGGGAACGCCGGCGGTCCGCATGGGCCTTGGCCCTCGTCCGGGCCTTTAACAGGGCAGAGCGGGCGGTCCGCCACACCCGGCGGCACCTCCTGAGGTGGGCCTGGACCGAGGGCACACCGACCTCTCCCTCCACCAGCGGGAACAATGGGGGCTGGTACCCCAAACATGCCTCAAAAGGGGAGAGGCCGGTAGCAGACGAGACTTGGCTGTTATGGGCATACTCGATCCAGGCCAGATGGTGACTCCAGGCCGCCGGGTGCGCGGAGGTGACGCAGCGAAGGGCCTGCTCCAGCTCCTGGTTAGCCCGCTCTGCCTGGCCGTTTGTCTGGGGGTGGTACCCGGACGAGAGACTCACGGTGGCCCCCATCTCCTTACAGAAACTCTTCCACACCTGCGAAGAGAACTGGGGACCACGATCTGAAACAATGTCCGAAGGAATCCCATGCAGCCGCATGACGTGGTGGACCAGGAGGTCTGCCGTCTCCTGGGCCGTCGGGAGCTTCGGGAGGGCCACGAAGTGGGCCGCCTTGGAGAACCAGTCCACTATCGTGAGAATTACGGTGTTGCCCTGGGACGGCGGGAGGCCCGTGATGAAGTCCAGGCCGATGTGAGACCAGGGGCGATGAGGCACCGGCAGGGGTTGGAGGAGTCCCGAAGTCCTCCGATGGTCTGCCTTGCCCCTGGCGCAGATGGTACAGGCCTGGACGTAGTCCCGGACGTCGGTTTCCAGGGACGCCCACCAGAAGCGCTGCTGGACTACTGCCACGGTCCTATGCACTCCGGGATGACAGGACAGCTTGGACCCGTGACAGAAGTCCAATACGGCAGCTCTTGCCTCTGGTGGGACGTACA